>NC_080722.1:7635000-7642500 GCF_019097595.1 Hemibagrus wyckioides
CTCTAGTCTGATGATCTGAATCCCCCTGGAATCTTCTCAAACTGTGGCTCATTCTGCGTCACATGGACACAAAGGAAGTTACCATCTACCCTCTTCCACATACAGTGTCTTTCTGATTGATGGAAGAGAGAGAATTCCATCCTTCGTAACTAGATCACAAGGCCAAGATGCTCTATTGGAAGGCCCAGCCACAGATACTGACCAATCAGCTCTGAGGACTAGAGTGGTACAAGTTAATGAACCTTTCCTGATCAAGAGCTAATAATTAGCAAAGAGTGGATGGCATATACAGGACTGGAAATGGAAGTGGGAGAGACACAGATGAACCAGTGATGGAAAGGTCTATATTAAATAATATTAGAAATATTCCAGCAGTCTGTTTTTGGCTTTTGAGTTTCATGGACATATGGGGAAGTCCTCAATAATAAAAACCCTTTAATAAAAACAAACTCAAAAGGGATCTTGGAACAAAAGAACGCACAGCATGAAGGCAGCGAGCTTTAAAAGTGTTTCAGCAGCAGATGAGTGAGTCAGCTGAGCAAATGTATGATGGATTAGTGTATGTGTGCGTTTTCTCACAGGATGCTGTGTAGAGGCTTTTGAGACCTTCGTGTTGTAATGGTCTAGCTCATCAAGCAGCAGGTTTGAGATACACCAATCAGGCATTACATGGAGTGAATAACACTGATTATCTCCATGGCACCTGTTAGTGGGTGGGATATATTAGACAGCAGGTGAACATTTTGTCCTCAAAGTTGATGTGTTAGAAGCAGGAAAAATGGGCAAGTGTAAGGATTTGAGTGAGTTTGACGAGGGCCAAATTGTGATGGCTAGACCACTGGATCAGAGCATCTCCAAAACTGCAGCTCTTGTGGGGTGTTCCTGGTCTGCAGTGGTCAGTATCTATCAAAAGTGGTCCAAGGACGGAACAGTGGTGACCCGACGACAGGGTCATGGGCGGCCAAGGCTCAGTGACGCACGTGGGGAGTGAAGGCTGGTCCGTGTGATCCGATCCAACAGACGAGCTACTGTTGCTCAAAGTTAATGCTGGTTTTGACACACAGTGCATGATGGGTCAGGCCTGTTTTGGCAGCAAAAGTGGGACCAACACAATATTAAGCAGGTGGTCATAATGTTACGCCTGATTGGTGTATAGTTTGGATTTTGTAGCTAGCGTTCCACAGCTGAATGTGGATCATATATCAGCGCTACTCACTTTATCAGAATCCTCAGGAGTTTTGAACCGTGGCCAAACCTTTAGAGATCGATATTACTCTGAGCGTTTAAGTCCTGTTTGGTGTCATGATATTCTATCTGACTGTTGTGTTATAAAGCAGATCTTGACTTTTTTTTTTTTTTTTTTTTAACTAAAATGTCAGATACCTTCTTATACTAAGGTCACTGTTTGTTTGCTGAATGACTATCTTGGTGGGGAAAAACACATTAAACCTTGATGGATCAACTGTTATCTTTCTAGCAGCACTTAATTAAAGAGAGTGTTGACTGAAACGTAAAAACCCTGCTCTAACAGACATTGCTAAATTCAGACACAGCTTGATTTATATTCCCCTGGAACTATGTCTAAAGGTTAACATGTGTTTGCTCTCTGTGCCAAGATGAAGCCTTTCTAGTGGCTGCTTTTATATATATTTTTTTGTCTGAAGCAGTAGACTATATGAAACAGAAGGATGGTTTAGTGTTGCTGGTTCCCCTGATAATTCCACTACAAAGTCAAGCAGAGCAATTTTGACAGAGGGCTGCTCATTAAGCACATCCAAAATGCGTGTTTAATATAGCCGTGTGAATGTCGCAGTGTTTGTTAGCCAGAAGAAAGTGTCTGGGAGCCACCTATGTCAGAGCTGGAAATAAACTCCGTCTGTATGGTGTCGTGTAATACGAGCGAATTTTGTTCACAGAGCTTTTAACTGTACATAAAAAGCTTGTTTTTATTTATTGTTGTCCAAGATTAGAATGAACTAATCGATTTAGAAAATTCATTAAATTAAAAAAAAGAGAAAAAAAACAGTGGTAGAATTTTATTTCATTGATTCAAAAAAAAAAAATAGATATTCAGGCAAAAAAATTGGAATTTTATTTTAGGAAAATGGCCAATAAACATAACTAACTCCTCTAATCTTGGATCACTATTTCATCTATGTCTGTGAATGGACGAGAGAGTAAGATTTTATTTATTTATTTTTTTTTCTAAATAATTAACAATGATATTCATTTAGGCAAAAAGAAAAAAAAAATCATTTTAATCTTTTTTTTTTTTGGTCCTACACATGACATACTTGTCTCTTTCTTTTAGTTTTATTTCTTATTTCTTAAGCTGGATTTTCTTTTCACTGCAAGCTCTATCTATATATAGATATATATCTATATATAGAGAGTATATGAGTGTGTATGTACCTAGTTAATGACTAGGAACAGAGTAGTTAATGAATAAGTAGTTAAGGATGTATATGAAAACATTTTAGTTCTTTTTGCATATTGTTTATGGAGGTATGAGATTAGCCAAAGGTCTCTGTGGTAACTTGGTGGTTAAGGTGATCAGAAGGTTGTGAGTTTGAATCCCAGGTCCATCAAGCTGCCACTGCTGGGCCCCTGAGCACTGCTGGGGCCCCTTGATGCTCCTTTACTCAGCTGTATAAATGAGAGAAATTGTAAGTCACTCTGAATAAGGGCATCTGCCAAAAGCCTGGTTCTAAACATGGCATGTCATGAGGAATTCAAGAATTAAACTCTCCCTGAAGTTGTCCTTCACTATACATGAGCTAAAACCTCACATTTTTATTTGTATATTTAGGTATGTTTTCAATACAGTACAAAATATATATTTTTAGTAGGTTCTATAAAACGTCTATGCAGATGTTTTGTCTGTTTATTGTTGATTTTATTTCAGATCCTGCCCTAAAACTCAACAGTTAAATAACGGTTAAATTACCTTAATCTAGGTGAGTGGTAATAATTGTTTTATTTTCATCTGAAACGCTTCAGTCACAGCAGAGTGTTAGAAGGCCATCTGTTACTGTATCACTTTATTGGCTCTTGTTGTTTAACGGTATAAGCAGCAATTAGCCTTAAGCTGAAAACAGCCAGCCTCCATCTTTATTCCTGGGTCAAGGTCATGCGCTGCTTTGCATTTGGCTCCTGTGTTTAATTTTTACCTGCAAGCGAAGTTTGTCTGACCCCCAGTGGACTTCGCAGGTCTTCTCATTACGTGATGTGTGGGAGCGTGGCACGTAGCACAGCCCCGCCGTTTGTCTGTTATCCTTTGTGATTATAGTTCCCCAGGTCGTGAGGACGGGAGATTACTAAACAGGCTACAGATGCATTATATTGCCAGGGAATGATGGATGCAGTGAAATGACAGCTCGAGAGAAATGGAGAGATTGTTCCTGGGATCCGGCATCGCTGCTACAAAATTTTTAACGTGAGATTAATGATAGGGTGTCCCATCCTTGAGACGTTCAGAAGACAAAGTGACAAATGTGTGCAAATGAATGCAGTTGTGAGTGCTGGCATTAATGGTTCAGTATGGATGCTGTGCTGCGTCCGTTAGACAGTTGGAGGCTATAATAAGGCGCCGCGGCCCTCCCTGTTCACACTGTATAATGAGTTTCCATTTCCTCTCCTTTCCCGCTTTTCTCTCTTTCTTCTTATTTTCTCTCGCTCGCTCTTGTACATAATGCTCTGTTGTGGATCCCGTGTCGTACGTCGCTTAAGTACGGCTCTGAGATTTCTCTTGCTGTACCATGACCTTTTTAAGTATTCCGTCTCATTTCAGCCTGCCTTGTTTGCACTCGTTTATTAGCTAATTGTGAGAGAAATAACTTTCTAGCAAGATCCTAAATACTTGTAAATGGTGTTGGTTACAGTGATAAACTTTATTTCATTACTGATGGAAATAAAAGTTAAATCCATTTCATTCCTTGATTATCAAACAGGAAGTGACGTATACCGTGTTCCCTATCATGCCTTCCTAAATAGCGTTTCTTTTTCTTTGTGTAGATTGGCATGCACTTGATTCCCTGTAAAGGTAGGCCATATGCCAAAAAAAATCTGATGTGATTTATTAATAAACATTCGTAGCATCCGTGACGTCTCAAAAAAGTGTATTAAGACGTAATATATCATGATATTGATTTTATATCGTATTAAGCGGCTTTAATTCCCAGCACAATGCCATCGCTCCGAATCCGCCGAGAATCTGGGATGAATCTAAAGTGAGTTTGCAATTAAGTTAAGCTTAAGGTTAAAGCCGAGGAAAGTGAGAGAGAGAGAGAGAGAGAGAGAGAGAGAGAGAGAGAAAACACAGTGGTCTTGGCTATGAAGGTTGAAGAAGCATTAATTGATGTATGTAGTAAGATGAAATGCTCAACAACAGATTTCAGGCTAAGATATATAGCTGCACAACTGTGGAAAAATAATCAGTACAACAGATTGTATTAGAAATTATTTATATTTTCATCAAACACTAGTATTACACGTCCTTCTGTCCGTCCATCCATCCATCCATCGGATCATCTAGTTGTTCCCATCCACACAATCTGAGTCAGATCTGATCCCGCTCCTCCTACCTTTCACAGAACCGGGCAGAGTCCAGACAAAGGTCCAGGAGGTGGAGTGTGTCCCATGCTGAAAGTGTGTGTAATGTGTGAGTTTGTGTTGTACACTATTTTGTGGGTCAGGTATTGGGATAGAGGTTAGGTTTATGGGAGTTGGATCAGATCCAGCTCCACCACTTGGACTTTTTGTGCTGCAGTGAATCTCTAACTGAGCAATTTTCCTCTGTGGAGGTGTGTGTGTGTGTGTGTGTGTGTGTGTGTGACTGATCCCTTCACCCTACAGTGAATATAAATGTTTGGTTTTGGTTCCTGAATGCATGAAGGTTATTGTTAAATCTGATGTGTAGCGCTATAATTTTCCACATGGTTGTAGAAGTAATTGCGTGTGGGTTTTTATTTTTTTCAGACTGCAGAGAGATCCTTCTGCCACTTATGACTGATCAGCTGAAGTTTCACTTGGAGCAGCAAGAGGAACTGGAGGCCTGCTGCCAGCTGCTCAGCAACATCCTGGAGGTGTTGTACAGGAGTGATGTGGTGAGAAAACACACACACACACGTTTACACTTTTACTGCAGTCTCATGTGCTCAGTATTAAGCACATTTGTATATGCACATGTACACACACCTCCATGTACCTCTGTTCTAGTCCTGCAGTGCAGAGGACATTGAAGGTCATACACACGTGACCTCATGCACACTGTCACACACTGCTGCCTCTCAGACTCACTGCTCCACTCTGCACTCTGTTGTCAGTCCGCATTTAATTACCCAGCGCCGCATGCTAGAAACAGATGATTATTTTATGGGCTGCTCGCTCCATAATTCATCCCTGCTTTATGAAATATGCCGAGGTTTAGGCCACTGAATAACACTTAACTCTCACATGCACTTTCCTCCTTATTGTGGGGGCAACTTATACAGGCAATGGCATTAATGAACCTTTGGTGTCCTGGTTGAACCGTCTGTGTTTGTGTGCTAGAAAAAAAACAGTGCCATTATCCTTATCTGTCCTCGTTCTCCTAATATCTGTACCAGTGTTTGGATTTCAGTTCAAATAGTGTAAACTTGTGTACCAGTTTATTCCAATTAATTTATTCGTATTCTATTACGTTGCTAATCTCTACATTGGAGATGCCCCTCAGTATACCTGAAATAAAACATTCTTGTGTTTTTACTTTTTTTTTTTTTTTCCTCCCCACTTTTAAAGTAGGTTGCAAGCCTCATAAATAGCAGGTTATTATAATTCGCAAGCATCCAGGAGTTTCATAATAAATGCTTTTCCCTGCTGCGACTCGTACTAACTTCAGCTTCACACTGCCAAGTGTATTTAAAGGAGGAAATTAAATAAAAGCATCAACCTAGTCATACACACACACACACACAAACACACGCAGAGCCCTACTTTGCTTTACTCATACACACTCAGTGCAGGGGGCCTTTCAGGTTTAAAATCTAAGAATGAGTCAAGACTGTAGATTGTAGTGTGTATTGTAGCGAGTTTGTCGTGCTTCACCTGTTTGTGTTTTTGTGTAATTAAAATGCATTGCTTGTTTTATGTGTGCGCCATATTTTAATTCAGATGAAGGCATCTCAAGTAAAGTATACTTCAGAGTACAATCCAAGCATGTAGCTGTTAAAGGAAAAACTTCACCCTGAAGCACATTTAATCTGTATTTCAGTACACTGACATATTGATGACATGCGTAGGGGTTCTGGAGATAATTTGTTGGTTGATGTAGTTTCATGGTTTCAGGACACACATGATTCCACAGTGAGACATTGCTGTTGTAGATAATAAATAAATTGAATATATATTTCAATTTTATCTGTCACGATATGAAAACAGACAGGGAACCGCTTTTTGACTGTCCATGTCTTAAAAAAAAAAAGGTAGAATGGTAAAAATGTCTGTATGAGAAAAACAATAAATAAATAAATAAATTAATTAATTAAAAATAATATATAAATAAAATAGTATATAAATAAATTTTATTGCAGATAAATTAAATTGCAGGTAAGATGTAATAATAAAATAATAATGTAAATAAATAAAGGCTTTTTTAAAATATTTATATGAATATGGATTTGTGAAGAACTATTATAAATAAACAAATATTAGCAATTATATTTGTTTTGTGCAAAAATCTGCCTGACACATTCAAAAATCCAGAAAAAGTACAAGCTCTAGGCTCTTACGTTCCCAGTTGAGGGTGTGCTGAGGGTTCCTAGCAGATGAAGGAGTTGTCTGTAGACATGTGATTGACCACTGTTAAGTAGTCTCTTGAAAATATCTGATTTCTGTGTGGTATTTAGTGTGTGTGTGTTTATTTCCAGGGTCCGACTCAGTGGCATATTCAGATCATTATGGAGAAGTTGTTAAGGACCGTGAACAGGACAGTGATCTCACTGGGGCGCGACTCGCCTCTCATTGTAAGTCTGACTTTTTCTTTGTTCACGGAATAGCGCAATGTTTCACATTTTTTTCCCCAATCAGCATGATGCACTAACAACCCTAGGACAGTTACTTTATTTCCATTGCCAAGTGATCCATGCAGTTACTAAGTGAATCTGGCCAGCCTTTGTGTCATCACTCAAGTCATTCAGCTACCTTTCTGAAAAGCCGTGAGCTGGAACCAGGTTTCTCCCAGACAGTACGGCACAGCGGCGTATAGCAGAGTCCGACAACATTCCTATCAAGCAGAACGGAAAAGCTGGTAGGCTGCTGAGCTGTGAACTTTCATCAGTGTGTGTCTGGAGAAGCAAATCCAGAGAGCAGCAAGAAAGCATAGCAAGTTTATTCGCAGCATTTACTGCTAATGGAGTCATGGTGAGCCAAATGGTGCTGCGAAGAATAGGGAAGGTGTAATAAGGTGGCAGCCGTAAGGACGAGGCGTTTTAGATGACCAAACCATGAAAAAAAGATTAGTGG
>NC_080722.1:7952500-7957500 GCF_019097595.1 Hemibagrus wyckioides
TTGTCAGCTCTGAAGATGCATCTTGTTCCACAGGGGAAAAGCAGAGAACGCAATTGGCAAGAGATCTTTCAGAGAGAGAGAGAGAGAGAGAGAGAGAGAGAGAGAGAGAGAGAGTAACAGGACGAAAGCTGCAGGAAAGATGAAACGAGTAGAGTGCTTTTTTCCCCCTTCACTGATGGCTGGCAACAAGGCCTGAATAGTGGTAAAAGAGGAATATGTGATAGGTCATGTGTTGTATAATGAAAGAAGCTGAGACAGGAGACAAGTTGGAAGGCAAGGTGATTCTGATCCTCGGGGGGCTGCGCTCCAGGATTCACAGAGATGAAGCGAGAGAGAGAGAGAGACGGGAAAAACCAAGACACTGGGTTGATCTATAGTTTATAAACTGACCAAAATAATTAGCATTCAAATTAGATTTGAGGACTCAACTTGACAGAGGAGGAGACGGGAGGCTGGCATCCGACAGAGTGCTTCGTATTCCCTCGACTGTCCTGTCTGCACACACACACACACACACACACACACACACACACAGTAGACTTTTTTTTTGTTTTTTTAAACTTTCTTTTTCCTTATACTTTATTTAAGAAAATAATCGTGCTTTGCTTGCAAAATGACTCTCAAGTACATTTTCTGACTTTCTTTCTTTCTTTCTTTCTTTCTTTCTTTCTTTCTTTCTTTCTTTCTTTCTTTCTTTTATCTACTTTGTTAAATCCAACATTATTTTAATACGTCTTGCTATAAAAAGTTAAAAATAGTGCAAGAAGGTTAAGCTCTGAAATCGCACAAAATCGTCACATGCCGCATAAGACTGGATCTGTTATATACAACATAAATAAATTTTATATATAAATAAATAAATGAATTAATGAATTAATGAATTAATGAATTAATGAATTAATGAATAAATAAATAAATAAATAAATAAATAAATAAATAAATAAATAAATTAAAAAAAAAAAAAAAAAAGGCCACCAGGTTGTTTTCTTAGTCACTCCTGACACTGTGCACTTGCAGAATCCTGGTACGGAGGAGAAAGAAAGAGACTGAGAAAGAGAGAGACTCTTGGGCTGCTGTCCAGACCCTGCTAAGAGGGCATTGTTCAAACACAAGAGCTGAGGTCCTTGGAGGGAGATATGGCGGATTTAGCGCAGGGACTGGCAGTGCAGCTGGAGAGGGGAGAAGAGGATTGAGGGGAAGAGCAGATTAGCGATGTCGGCCCTAGAAGACTCCACATCGGGGCCCCTCCTCAACTTTATCTCCTTACGCATGACAGCGGCAACAAAGAGAACAGTGCTAATACTCAGGGCCATGAAGCAGAACCTGTAGAACCCACAGCCTTGCTCTCTCTCTCTCTCTCTCTTTCTCTCTCTCTCTGTCACACGTCTGAGCAGACAGCTCCTCTGGGAGCCACCAGGGCAGAGGATGTGGAGGGAAAGAGGAACTTTGATGTAAGCTTGTAATCGTGGAGCTGCAGCCTTGATTGCGGCCTGACAAACAGCAAACAAAAGCTTGTCAGTCAAAAGTGCGGAAACAAACAAAATATAAAAACAGGGGCCAACGCCAGCGAACGGCACTTCAAAAGCGAACACTGTAAAAGTCGTGTCTGTGTCTACAAGGAGGAAATAATTGTCTCTTTGTTCTGTAGATTTGCTGCTCCTGCCGAAATGAAATCAAACAACAAGTAAATAGCAGCTGAGAGACAGTCTTAAATAAGCGCAATTGTACATGAAGCACACAAAGACGGGCAAAACACAACACTTTCACTGAAACGTTACTGCTATCCTTTTTATTTTCTCTTGCAAACCGAAAGGAAGACCGAGTCTAATGTGTGTCTAATAATTTATTAATCACTCTACTTATGAATTGAAAATGAATATTTGATGTTTAAAGATTAAATATGTAATGATCGTCTCATCACAGTTTAATTGCACATTTTCCTTTTTTATTCATCGAATCATGTATTGTTTTTATTTTTTTTTTATGACAGAAAACAAAATTGCAATTTTGATCTTTTGGATTTTGTGAAGGAGAAATATTTGGATTTTATTTTAAAAATGAAGCTGTAATGAAGATGACAAGCACACCATTTCTATCTATCATTAATCCTTCATTCTCTTGGTACAATTTTGTACGTGTAAGACAATGTTGATGACGTGACGGAAAAAAAAGAATTTCAAATAAAGTTTATATCTGTATATCACAAGTCTCATCGATTTTTTCTTTTTCTTTTTTATTTGCCTGAGCTCTACGATCAAACCCAAAGTGATCTAATAGACTCGATGTCATGTTCGTCACATAAAAGAATTTCTGATAGACTTTTCTTATTTCTCACTTTCCTATAATTTGTCAACAAATATCATTTAAAAAAAATAAACAAAAGTACATCATATCATACTCATCATACTTTTTATGACTCTTTATCATCTACTAAACAAAACAGTTTCTGTTGTCTATAATCTGTTCTCTCTCTCTCCATCCATCCTAAACTGGTATAAAATGCTGACACTGGAGACTCCTTCCACAAGTGTTTTCTTCTTAATAACAACCTCTTCACAGAAAGCTTCACAATTTCCTCAACAATTTCCTTTGGTCAATCAAATGTATTAGTCTTCATTTGGAGTCTCCACTTCAGCAGCTGTTATAGAAACAGTAATATATTAGAACAGGACCTTTAATGATGTCATTGAAACTGAACGAACGCAGTGTCAAGAACTGAACAGCCCTATGGTATAAGGCAGGATAAGTTATATCAAGTTTCTTGGCTGGACTTTTTAAATGCACCGAATTTTGGTTATATAAGGTGAAATTAGATGCTGCTTTGGCTGCGAAGTGATTGAGGGAAAAGAAGAATGTCTGGTCTGCTCTCAAACCCGTCGCCTTTCATCCTTAATTAAAGCTGGACGTTTGAAGTGGCACAGTCACTCCAAACTGACTCATATCTGACAAGACAGAGCTCTGACAGTTAACAGAGCAGAGAAGTTTTACTCCCAGAGCCCCATGAATTAAAAATGAGTCTCTATAATGACTCATTATTGGCATAAAGCAACTTTTAATTAACTAATAGTCCAATAATGTGGGCGCAGTCATGCTGAATTTTGAGTTCATGGAGCTGGAAATTAGAAGCTAGCAGCAAAATTTGGATCAAAGAGCGATTTGAAACTATTTCAAACTATTTTCAGGAGAAAATGTGACCATTAACCAGCTAATATTAAACAGGAAAAACACACGAGTGCTTAGCATCTGGTGTACCCCTTGCTTTTTTAGAATAGAATCTCAGTAGACCTGCTGCAATATCTCAACATCGAGCTTTTAGCTGAAAATCAGGCTGTCATTCAGAAGGAGAAAGGATGGAGTGAAAGTGAATAAGAGGAAGTCTCCAGGGATGAGGACCACGCAGAGAGAACCTGCAGGTGATGAAGATATATACATAGGTCTACATCTCAACTGCTGTGTCATTTGCATCATGCATCAGGGCTAAACCTATCAGTGGCTTGGATGAGACAGACCATCAGTGAGAAATTGCATTAGCTGGCTGTGAGTGATGGCAAAAGCAGTGTGCTAGCTGGGTCCATGTCAAGCCCTTTAATGGCTTGCTGTTTCGACCTTCTTAAGTAGCCAAATCTTTATTGAGTGTTGGGCCGCTGGGACGCTTTAGCCTTTGAGAAGGTTGCTCTAGTTACTATTGCTTTAGTGGATAAAACCCGCAAGGACGTTCTTTTAACTTGTTTGGACTCAGACTGTTGTGTTTTATTTGATTTAAAGGCACCAGGGGGGAAAGGCTAATTTAAACAGGTCTGCTGTGGCTTTCATTTTAGACTTTTTAACTTGAAAAAGGCAGGCAGGTGATCTTTAGACTCTCTCTTTTCTGCTACAAGCAGACAGGTTAGATTTTATCTGAACAGCTTTTACTCTGCCCTACATTGGACTATAGACACCTGTCTGTCCTCCTGAGAGTATTCCAGCATCAATCCTTAGAAAAAGCAGTGCTTAAAAATAGTAGCTTAGCAAGTGTAAATAACTAGTCTTGAGCAAACACACCGAACATTATCACCTTTTACCCGGATTAGTACTTTGTTAGGAAATAGCGCGGAAATTATTAAGGGAGGGTTTAGTGAAGATGATGATCATAAAACAAAACAAACAACAAAAACATACAAACATACTTCACTGGAAAGTAACTTATTTGTAGATGTTTGATGTGATTTCGATGTTGTCATATATGCTCTTTAATTTTGTCTCATATATCATTATAGCCCTTGGGAATATTCATTCAAAAAAGATTTAAGACAATATAGAGCTACGCTACTCAAAATAAAGATGATTTTCTAATGCATTTTGGAAAAACTTGGAAATTCCAGTTAAAAAACAACAACAACAACAACGAACAAACAGATTTCGGAACAACACTAAAAGCTACAGCAACTAAACGTACTAAATAAAAATGTATGATTTCATTATTATTTCTACTTATACTATTAAAATTAATAATATACAAATTTATAAAACATTGCGCACTGTCTTACTGTAAAATTTAACTACCTGTAAAAATTTTCAGCAGTCATGAATGATTGAGATAGATAACTATTGATCTTAGTCATGTTTAAAATCCTTCCTAAACACACAAAATAACGTGAACATCAATTTTTCAAAGCTTTGCTTAAAATATAACACTGTTAAAAATCAGACAAAAAGTAGCCCCCATTTGGTGGAGTTGCACTTCCTTCTATGACCACAGGATGGCAATCTTAAGCTACGAATCTACAAAAGCTCCAAGTGTTCAGAGTTAATCTTTCTGACTTATTTCACTGATCGAGCACAGTAGATTTTTTTTTTTTTTTTATGAAAAGCTTCACCCCTGTTTCTGCCCTGTCTGTGTCCAAGAAGAAATCTGGCATGTGTTAATACATAAATTCCATATGTTTGTATGAATACCTGATAATGCTTTGACATTACACCATACTGACAGGACTGAGAGGGAGCATGTGCATTCTTAATGG
>NC_080722.1:7960000-8030000 GCF_019097595.1 Hemibagrus wyckioides
AGAGAGGGGGAAGGAGATGGAGTAAAGGAGAAGGAGACTTTAGGTGGGAAGAGAGGAAAACAGTGAAAAAGAAAAAATAGATATAGATATGCTAAATGTAATGGAATCAATGCAAGCAAAATGTAACCTGGTATTTCATCATCTTTATCATTTTAAATAATAATTTATAATTTTTGTATTTCACAATTTGCATTAAAGTCTACAGAAGGAATCTTAGAAAATGCAAAGCGTTGTTCAGGAAATGGTTTTAAAAAAAAAATAGCTCACAGGAAGTGATGTAATTGTAGTTCCTTTTGAAATTTGGGCTCACACAGCTGCTAAAGCTTCATCAAAGATTGCTTTTCTGCTCATCTAAGTTGGATTTAATATTTGTCGATTTTCCTACAGGTGACATGATACAGAATGAGAATTTACAAATGTAATCACGTCAATAAAAAATGCACATATTTTATAAGACAAAGAGATGATTTTGCACACTAACTACTGTTCAAATATATATAATATAGGGTCAAATATTCAAATTCTGAAACGATAGAGAGAAAAAATTACTGTAGTATAATGATTTGTGTTAGGAATAAATTAACCAGGACCAACTGGATACCAACTGATTAAAACAAAACAAAACAAAAAAAAGCATAAATAAATAAATAAATAAATAAATAAATAAATAAAATAAAATAAAATAAAATAAAATAAAATAAAATAAAATAAAATAAAATAAAATAAAATAAAATAAAATAAAATAAAATTTCCTAAATTTGATGAACTAATGGAGGTTATATAAAAAAGAAAACACAACATATCATACAATTAAAGAAAAAATAATCAGCAGGGTGATGTAATGGTCTGAAGTTGATCAGTTTCCAATAAGCTCATGTCCTCAAGTGTTTTGTTCCTCTTATGATATTAATCATAATGTTTAATGACATTAATCATAATGATTCATGATAACATTTTTACATTTTGAGCAATGACATGTTCATATTATTTGTTTATTTTTATTTATTTATTTTTTTACAGTGAATTCCTGTTATAACTTACATTATAGCAAAAGAAAACTTTACAGCTTCAACTCTGTTTAACTCAAAAACTCTGACTGCTAGCATTGGAGACTCCCTCCAGTAATGCTAAAAAGGTATCTTCACTAAAAACTTCAACATACGAACGCCGCGAAATGCTTTATCTGTTTAGATGGAACATACTGTGTAGGTGGACAATTTGGAATTTTATATAAATGTATAGAAAACGAGTCAACAGCTTCTGACCAATCAGACTGAAGACTTCAACATTGTGGAGCTGTGAAGATAAAAATCACTCAAGCCGTCATCCAAAGTGAATACATTTCATGGGTTCAAATACTGATTTATAAACACCCACAGGAGGAAGTGGAAGGTAGAAAAAGACCTCACAGCAAGACAGAAAGTAAAGTACTCTGAGGATTGATGTGAGGCGTTTGAGGAGTTCAGAACCATCTCTCTCAGGTGACACACTCCTGGTTTGGATGCGCAGCTTTTCCTCTCTGTTCAGTACCGTAGCATGCGAGGCTGCTGAGCTCTGAGCTCTCCCTGCCCTCATCACCTGCTGGAGAGCCCGGCTGGGGAGCTTAAGCTGCTGATAAAACTCATTACAGCAGCTGTGGGAGGTATGGCAGCCATGTTCTCAGGGACAGCTCAGGCCCAACATCATGCAGGAGCTCTGTCCGTCTCTGAGGGATCTTTCTCCTGGATGATCCTCCACATCCTCCCGACCTGAGCTCTCTCCACCTGGGAGACAATGCTGGAGTCCTAGACCTCAAGGAGACTTCTCTGTACAAAGGTAGATTCACACAGGGAACAGAAAATACTCACTAAAATCTATCAGCTGCTAGGCTCACTGTACACAGTTTATCCCTTACTGCAAACCTAGTCAATCAGGCAAAAGGTGATCTGTATGTATCGTTCAATATGAGGCTCTCCATTTGATACATCTGTGTATTGAACAATACATTCAACAGACTCCATAATAAAAAGCTATTTGTAAAATACTGCTTACATTATGTGAACTGTAATAAAGATTTAACCTTAATCAATCCCTCTAGCTTTTTCTTTATCTTGAATCATGAGAGGCTACAAAAATTGCAAATTGCACAACATACTATATAGCACTAATACCATAGACTAGAAGATGAAGAAGACTCTCTCTCTCTCTCTCTCTCTGCTTTGAGAAAGTATTTTCTGGCTGATTCAATCTGGGTTAAATAATTCACCAAACTGTCTGAACTGCAGATATGAGACCACCATGTTGTGGAGAAGAGAGAATTTAAAAACATGTTCAAGCTACATTAACATAACTGCGTAGCGATCCTTAATAACTAGATGGCCAGGGTCACTGTGGTTTATTTGCTAGTTTATTTATATTTTGAAAAATTAAGCTACATTAGAAAATATCACCGACAGGCACAAACAAAAAATTCTAACTCCTGTACCACCCCGAGTTTTATCAAGATAAAGCAGTTACTGATAGTGAATGAATACGGCGAGTGTGGTATTCCTTAGACATGATGATAAACTGGTAGATATAAGTGTTACTCACTTATGGCCGAGCCAGAAGCCTGAAGGCAAACTTCACACACCTGACATGCCTTGACTGATTGACTACATTTACAGGAAGGTCAACATTTTGCACATTTTTCTAAATTGAATTTGTTTAAGTGCAATATTGATTTAACAGGGATGCCCATGTAAAAGCAGACATTTTTTTGGCGGTGTCATACTACCAATATCCAGCACCCCAAGAATTTCAAGGAACAGAAGCCACTTGTATGCTAGTGAAGTAATCTTTGTGTCCAACTGCCCAGGGAAATGGGTTGCAGGGATGGTTTAACCTCAGACCCTTTAAAGAGCAAACATTAAGTCAAGGGCACCCACAGATCATAAATAGTGGATTCACACACACACACACACACACACACACACTCACACACACACTCACACACACACAGGTCTGACTCTGAATTTTCTACCTGTGGGAGTCAGCATTTATACACAGATGGCCACAAAACTTTACTCTTACTTGATCGGCAGGCATCACACATAGTGTCTCTGGCTGTCAGTCTAATCCTGTAAGAGTGTGTGTTCCATTTCTCTTTGAGCCCTTCCCTTCCCTTCCCTTCCCTTCCCTTCCCTTCCCTTCCCTTCCCTTCTTTTCCCTTCCCTTCTCATCACTCTGATTAGACTGGCGCTTGTTATTCTCTCTCCTGTCAGCATGCCGGGCCTCTGATTCCAGCGGAGGCTGTGGACACCATGCTGTCACATGCCACTCCGACCGAGATCATCAGAAGAGTGTCTCACAGGGGAGTCCCCACCTCCCACATCATGTCTACCCTTCAACCCCTCCCTAAACATCTTTCCTTGCCCTATGCACCCCGGATGCCCCACATGCCCCTTTTGATTATCTTGCAAGGTCCAAGCTGATCAAAAGCAGCCACGTGGGGCACCCAGGTATGCGCCGGGTGAGAGGAGTTTAGAAAAGGAATAAAATGGGACCTAGTGAAAGGCCTAAGACTAGGGCGGTGGGCAACACGGGTGGCAAGGTGGCTTGTGGGTAATAGGGAGGGGAAGGGATGGATTTCTTCCAGACCCTTTTTTTTTATACCAGCTGGGCTTCAGTGTAAGATATACCACCGACTACAATCCTTAATTAGAGGCTAGCATAATCATCTCTCATCATATGACTGTTAAAATACCCCATTGAGAGAACCCATGTGTGTGCCTGAAAGTTCTGAGTGTGTGTACGTGTGTCCTAATGTCAATAAGGGGGGTGGTAGCAGTCAGGGGCCCCTGTAACTATCTTCCACAGACGATCGACTCAAATAAACCGGATGACTAGAAAGTTCTGATGAGGGATGACATGCTAAGATTTGGGAAGTCATTACCAGACCGTTTCATCTCCTGACCTGCTGGGTGCACACACTCTTTTTTTTTCATCACATTCCCTGATCCAACCATGTCACAGCAGTATTTCATATTTTTTTATTTTGTGAATGAAAAGAAGAAAAGTGTGTCCTGCTGTTCTGCCATGCAGAAGAAAGAGTCGATTGCTGAACTGCTTCCAAACTGATGGCAATTTGCTAATGAACATGTTTTATGAGCTCTGGAGATAAACCCAAAATATACACAGACGCATGCAGCTAAACAAAAAAGTAGGAGTTTATGGTGCTAGATATATAAGTATTTTTGTATAGTTAAGAAGAGCTGGACACTGGCAGGTAGATGTGGGTAAAGTTGCTGCCTCACTGCTTCAGGATCCTTGAATCGATCTTGAGCTTAGATGAATGTCATCCTGTTTGTGTGAGCTTCCTTCATGATCTCTATCCAAAACTACAATATAAGCTACACTGGCTACACAAAATTTCCCCTAGGTGTGAATGCGTGTGTGCATAGTGCCATGCAATGGACTACCATCTCATCTGGAGTAAATTCTCCTGTCTTGCATCAAGTGTTCCTGAGATCCAGAGTGGCTCTAAATCCACCACAGGCTTTACCTGGATACAAATTCTTTATGAAATATGTTAAAGTGTTAGGACAGTGGTTATTAACAACATTTGCTGCCTGAAACACTCAAAAAAACATCTTAATAAATGAGTGAATATTTACCTGTAGATTGGAGAAACATTTGCCAATACCCTCAGCCGATAGTGGTGTCACTGAAATATCTGAAAGCACCAACAAGCCACTAATAGATCACAATGATAAACTAATCACACAAAAGCTTTATAATTTACACTACATAACCACACAACATAACCAACTCTAACACTTACGCAACATTAACTTTAGTGTATTTTAAGATGAGTCATGTTGACAATGGAAAACTGGCTCATTGAATGAATGTCAGCAGAAAACAATGCAAGCGGTATTAGCAATATGGTAATTGTACAGAATTATTAGAAACACAATAATTTAGCATTATCACTTAACATTTCATACTTATACATTCCATACTGATACATAGGCCTTACACTGATCAGGCGTAACATTATGATCACCTGCCTAATTTTGTGTTGGTCCCCCTTTGGCTGCCAAAATAGCCCTGACCCATCGAGGCATGGACCTCTACTAGATCCCTAATGGTGTGCTGTGGTTCCTGGAACCATGATGTTAGCAGCAGATTCTTTAACTCCTGAAAGTTGATACCCCATGGAGTCCCCACCTTGCAACTTACAGGACTTAAAGGATACTTTTGATAGATACTGACCACTGCAGACCGGGAACACCCCACAAGAGCTGCAGTTTTGGAGATGCTCTGATCCAGTCGTCTAGCCATCACAATTTGGCCCTTCATCAAACTCGCTTGTCCATTTTTCCTGCTTCTAACACATCACCTTTGAGGACAAAATGTTCACTTGCTGCCTAATATATCCCACCCACTAACAGGTGCCATGATGAGGAGATCATCAGTGTTATTCACTTCACCTGTCACTGCTCATAATGTTATGCCTGATCGGTGTAATTTCATTCCATATAGCAGACTGAAAGTGGGGGTGGTCGCTCAGTGATTAAGACGGTGGGCTATTCACCAGAAGGTTGTGAGTTCAAATCCCAGTGCTGCCAAGCTGCCGCTGCTGTGACCGTTGGGCCCTTGAGCAAGGTCCTTAACTATCAACCACTCAGTTGTATAAATTAGATAAATGTAAGTTGCTCTGAATAACGGTGTCTGCCAAATGCTGTAAATTACCCTTATTTAGTTAGCTTATTGTGTAATGTTAGAACATTTGTTGGTTTATGCAGTAATACAAGGAACTATGGGAAACTAACAAAAATATGATGATAAACTTTAATAGCAAAGATTTTCATGTAGCACATTGTGTAACAGGAAGTCAAGTTGATAGCTAGCGCCTGGGCTCTAATCCGTGTTGTTCTCTTCAACTCTCATTCAAAAGACTTTCGTTTTTACTTTTTGTTTTCTTTTAATATGTTTAACCAAAATGTGAACATTCAAATAACCTTTTTTTACTTGTTTGTTTGTTTGTTTGTTTGTATCAATGGTACCTTGAATGTTCTTGTTATCTGTACATGCTAAATAATCTACGAAGCAAGAAAAGCTTACCATTGCTTATGTACCTTGAGTCTCTGGTGTCAATAACTAAAGGATACAAATGATCTTATATTATAATCACGGAACGGATCATTGCTTTGCGATGTTAAAACCGTGTTGCATCTGAATGCTTTAATAAATCAATCCTCATGCACTGGTGAGTGATAGTCCCCACTTCGCTCTCTGGATCTGTGTACGTTGACCCTGACATAAAGGCCTGGACGGTGAGTGGAGGTCAGGGCTGTGTGTACAACGTAATGAAATATTGATAATCAATGATGTGACTGAAATAGAGAGTGTTCGCAGTGCTATAACTGTGGAGCTGCTCATGTTCTGTGGCCTTCCCGTATAGGGAGACATTTTTCCTTGTTCCTTAGCTGGGATTAATGCACATCTTAAAGCGGTGTGATCTGAAAGGTGTGAAATGCTCTTAAATATGGCGAGACTATCCTGTGGCAGGCGAGGCATAGATTAGAAATAATTACAGCCCTAATCCTGACAGCTCTGCTCAAAAAAATGTGAGGGGAAGGAGGAGGAGGAGGTCATCTTGGGAGGGTAGGAGTGTGTACATGGGACGCATGCTGTATCAACAGTGAATGTGTGTGAGTGTGTGTGTGTGTGTAAGAGTCCTAAGCTTATGGTTCTTGAGCAGGTCAGAGAGCATGGCTCATCTGAAGTCAAGACATCAGTCACTTGACCCCTTGTTCTCTTTAAAGACTGCAGCCAATTCACTAGATCAGCCCTCCAGCCACCAGAGCTAACTGGCTGTGTGTGTGTATGTATGTGTTTGTGTGTGTATATGTGTATATATATATATATATATATATATATATATATATATATATATATATATATATATACACATATATATAATAAATATTATAAATATTATAAACAAATATATATATATATATATATATATATATATATATATATATATATATATATATAATTGTGTGTGTGTGTGTGTGTGTGTGCATTCAAACCTTTCCCTGATAAGTGGCTGGGCAAGTTGTCATCCCCTAGAGGATGTGAGATTTATTTACACAAATGTATATTCACTATCTGCTGATAGCACAAAAGGTTTGAGCCGCCCTGAACACGCTAAAAGGCTTTAACAGCACAAGTCTATTACTCTTAATCGGATTCCCAGGAAGAGCCTTTCATGCTAATAGCTCAATTCACGTGTGAGGCATTTCTCTATGGAACAGCCGCATTAACACTGACCACAGAGAGAGCAGGATTGTGCGGTAGGGCAAGATTTAATATTAATCTGACGTGATTCATTTGATTACAGATTGGTTTATTCAACATGTAGACTTCATATTAGCAGATATCTTTCTTTATACGTATATGTATGGGAAGGATAAAAGAATAGGAAAGTTGTTGGAGGTAGATGCAAACTTTTACCAGCTTTATTACATTTTTGAGCATTTTTGACGTTATGTCTTTAAGTTTTGAATGTTTTTCTTTTAAAATGTATAAAAACTTTAGCAAATAAGGTTAAGTATTATACAACGCCGATTTACTGTCACCACCCTGACATTGAATATTTTCCAAACACAACATGCCCTGAAGTGGTTTCGTTTTTCTTACGCCAACATTTATAATTTTTTTAAAAGCATGATTCATTTATATTTATGTTTAATATTATGGAAAACAACTTATTTCCTGTTATCCTTTACTTTTAACAGTTATAAACATATGTTCCTTAACCAACCTCCTTTACTGAAAACAGTTTGAAACATTACAGCAAAACAGCAGCTGTATACACAGTAAGATGCTATGTGAGTATTTTGAAATAAAAATAACGTAGTAAAAATAAGTGCATTAATAAAAACTTGTGATTTGCCTTTTAGCCTGAACCTCTGAATGAAGCCACTAAATCAGAACAGATTAATGAGCAGTACGTTTTTACATTTACTTATACATTATGTGTAAATTACAAGGTAGCACTTAGTCACATGGTGTACTGAGAACTTGTCATAAAAATACCACGGAAAGTGACGCTGAAAAGCATTAGCTCCTTCTGTGAAGCTTCCTCACCTCAGTAAGTTGCCTTGTGTATCTAATACCTTCATAATACTTCACAGGAACATGCACACTACGTATGACTATAATTAATCGAGCTCCTTTTTAGGTAATAATGATGTTCAGTCAAATATTACCTCTGGAAAAAAAAAAAAAAAATATATATATATATATATATATATATATATATATATATATATATATGCACTTTGGGAACATAATATATTGTATATTTAAAGAGACTCCTGTTGAAATGTTGAAAATAAAATCCACTGGGTAAAATCCAGAAGGGTGAAGACTGCTACAGATATTACACTAAACAAAACCATGCTTCTTCCACCTCAACAGGGATCTTTGCCTTGCTATTGCAAAGCTGTAATATTCACTTTTTTCCTGTACTTTTTTTATTTACTTATTTATTTATTATTATTTTTATTTTACTCCCAACGCCAGCCCTGAGAGAGGTATTATCAGAACACAAGAACAGGTGCACACTAATTTACTCCTATTGCTCGGAGAGCTCGGAGACCCCGGCGCCGGAGAAATCCCCCAACAGCCTCCACCAGCACAAAAACATATTTAATCCTAATCGGAACTGGAGCGCGATATCGCTTAAAGAGCTATCATAATGAACAGTTCTCACTTCAGAGGGGTGCGGTGTGTGTGGACACGCTTGCTCAACTTTTATCACGATTTCTTCTAATTTCATCACATCTTACCGAGCAGCGTATATAAATGATAAAACTTTGTCACATTCATATTTAATGGAGGTCTGTCCCTAAACACTAGACCACTATGCTGACTACATTTCCACACCATTTGTACGTCTTACCTAACGGTTTGCCGGTGATTTGTTAAGAAAATAACCTGTTATGGTGTGTATATCTGGTTTGTGATGTTCATACAGCTTCTTTCATTTACAATAAATCTTACAGAAATGAGACACATAAAAGCAGAGCATTATAACTCAGTTTTCATTTAGAGAGAAAGTGTATATGTATATGTTGTATACAACAACAAAAACAATAAGAGGATATATTCAATGTGTCTAGACATTTACTTTTGGCAACTTTTATATGTTGTTAGTTCCATCTCCTGAGATTCCTGCTCAGATCTCAGGCCTGCTGTGAAATATCCCATTTTGATTGCACAAAGTCGAACCCACGTCTCTTTCTGGAACTTTTAAATATGTCTCCTCAAAACACTGTACATTTTTTTCCTCTTCGACATGGACGTGGTCTAAAAGCCGCTGGTCAATCAAGTACTCGGATCTCTAGAGACCGAAGAAATGCTATGAAAATGACTGGAAAAAATCTTCGGTCCACCAGGACATTTGCAGAAAAAAAAAGGTAGGCTCAAGGTCAGTAAAGTGCTAAATGCTGTTTGGGAGTCCCTCGACATTCCCAGGGTGCTTTAGCCAAGTTCTCCCCCACCAGCCACACTCTATTCTGCCCTGCTGCCCCCTCCTCTCTCTTACTCAGAATGGAGTGGGGTTTTTAAGAGATGTTACACAGGGGCCTGTGCACGGCCGCTAGAATCATGAAGATATGCACATTAGGCTGAACGAGAGTACGATTCCCCCCTTTCCTCACCTGCTGATGACCGATACCAGATGAGGAGGTCTTGCTGTGGCTTAGGCCGACTCCAGCTCTCAGTGTTGTCAAAAGAGACTGAGCGGAAAATTCAGCTCCCCAAGGCCCGGGCTTTGTGCAAAAACATCTTAGTGCAAACCAAATCAGAGTTCGGTAACTGCTCAACGTGCCCACATTTAAGTGATGTATTGCAGCCTTTTACCATTTTAAGGATTTTTACTCTCAATCATCAGGAGAATACTCGCTTTTCCTCTTTCCTGTCTGCTTTTTTTGTTTCTTGTCTTGACAAGGCACAAAGACTGCAAAACTCTGTGTCCTATTTTTCCATTTTTTTTTTTGCGCTAGACTGAAATGCTTTCAAGAAGTACAGTTTAATAATATATTTTTTAAAAATTTATTTTACTACTTACATTTATTTATTTTACTATTGTACTTATTATTATTATTATTATTATTATTATTATTATTATTATTATTATTATTATTATTATTATTATTATTATTATTATTATAAATGCATTACAAGAAAACTTTTTTTGCTCTATAACTAGGGGTGGATTAATATTTACTGTAAATATAACAATTCTAATTATTTGTTTAATATTCAAATATTCAGTGAATTATTTTTCTATTAGTGCAACAATAAGGACAATATTCCTTTAAAATTACACTACAGAATTGATCAGAATAAGTCTGTTCCTTAGTCAAATTAAATAAATAACGCCTTAAATAAGATAAAATATAAATAAAAAATAAATCAGATCTGACCATTTTATAATATATAATGTCTCTATGCTGACATTTAGAGTCTTGGGAAAACATGTGAGTGACAGGACTACATGTTAAAGCCCATCACTTCATTTTAAGCCTGCGATTGTGGAAGAGAGAGTGACACAGTTGCATTTAAAATCTCCTTTCACCTCCCTCGAAGGCGAGGGTTTTAGGGCCACAGAGACACTTGGTGCAGATAAAAATAACCCCAGTCCGAGGGGCTGACACTGTAGTAAGACAATCGGCTGGAAATCGGTGCTAACTTCCCGGTGACACTCCTGCAATGATGTGTAAATTGCAGCTATATGTTACACGAGTGCCTCTTATTCCCTTTCCTCAGGAAACAGGATTGTCTTTAAAGTATGCATTTGTCACAAAAAGGCACCGAGCTACTGATTTGATTTTAAAGTAAGCAGTGCTTTTGAGAGTAAATTGTATTTTTGGCTGTGCAGGCTGTACATGTAGCTAATCTGACTAGCAGTAATCTGGTTTTCTGGCTGAAGATTTGTGTTGCCTTGGACTTTCTCAATCCACTCTACCACACACACACACACACACACACACACTTTTTCCCTGTGTGGTCCATGAGTCTTTGAACTCAATATTTCATTAAGGATCCTTTGCAGAGTGGGAAGCCCTACGCTTGGAAATCTATAGATGTAAATCAAACAATTAAAAAATAAATCTAAATGAGACTATAGACACAGACTGCTGCTTATACAATAGAGTGCTGGGAATTTTATGGATTGTTCACCACTGATCCAGACAATCAGTCCACATATTAGTCCAAACATCTATTATTGACACCATTCATAGGCTGAGGGTCTATTAGATGGTGACCTTATAAAGATCCCTGTCCCTTGGTGATTTCACATTTTCTTTGCTGGTATTAGTTGTAAGATGGATGTACAATTCAGAGGGAAAACAAACGGTAGTGACCGCCCCTAAAAAGAGTGTGAGTAGGTCATTTTTCTTACAACTTTCCATGTCATATGTACATGAATCACAGGAAATAGCTTTTCACCGGTGCAGAGTAATAGCCACAAAAATCGAGTTTTGAGCGGAGTTTGGATTAATGTTGAACTCACCGTGAGGTTGGTGGCTTTGTCTGGATTTTGAAGAACATATCTATTGTTTGTCATATTGTCACATTTCCACACTCTAGCCTTTTCATCCTGCCTTTGACCACTTTTCATTTATTTCCTTGAAAACAAGAGAGGAAGGAGGGTTCCTTCTCATTGGACTGGGGCAGTGCGGTGGTCCTGAATGACCTGTGTTGTTGATTTAGAGAGATGATTCTGTTTGTCTCTGTGAGGATTGTTTAAAGTTGTCGGGTTTGAGAAATTAGATACTTTCAACTGCCCATTAATGCGATAAGTGTTCACCAGAATGTTTTCTGAATGGAGTCAGTATTTTAATTGCCTGCAGTGCATAAAATCTGAATTCTGAATAAAGTTTAACACCTCCCTTACAACCATCGTTTTCTGTTGTTAATCATTTTGCTTTAAAATGAGTCGTGGCGAAGGTTTCTAGCATAGAATTAGCAAACACACAAAATATGGTTAACTAGCATTCATGCTAATGACATGAGGATATTAGAGACATTCTGTTAATTAGTTAGCATTTGAATTCATTAATTTAGCGACTTTCAACTGGAATAACAATTTAAATGAGTTCTACTTTCAAAGTGACCTCATCAGTCAGTATCGTATTATAATTGAAAAAGGAAAAGGTGAAAAAAAAAAAATGAATGAGAGAACTTTTCTTCCCGCTGTGGACATATTACTAGGATGATAAAACTTCCTGTTTAACATGTGACTTCTGGAATATTCCTGTTGAATGTATTCTGGTAACAGAATTGAGTGAAACTACAAAAATGTTTTGAGTCATCTAAGATTTCAGAAAATATTTGACTCAAATAGCTTCTAAGTAGTTATACTATTTATTTTTTTCTCAATATGTGCTTAATCATTTCCTTCCTTCACACAACAGTTCACATTAAAAGTGCGGGAAATCAATTCTAATAGAAAAATAAAATGAAATCAAATTTCTAGGCATTGATAACTAAGAGTTGACTCCAAAGATGATTCATGGAAATGATTCTTGGTGATGACACATTGGTAATCATTATGTTTATAGAACAGTGCCATGCGTTCAAAATCGATGTGATTTTTTTGTGCATTTTTGTGTTGACAGATTGGTGACATGGGTGGTCTGTTCTTGGTGGCACGACTTCCTGTGAGGACCCTTGACATGGAACTTGGTCAGTTCTTTGTAAGCAGCCATACAGTTAATTCTTATTGATAATACTGGTAATATGTTTGGGTGGCTGGAATGGATTATCTGCATTTACATGATTTGTTATGGGAATATTTGTTTGGTAATACAAATTTTCGCCTTAAGAACTCACCTCCAGAATGAATTAAATTCATATTCCACCGTAATTAGTCATTGGAAAGCTGTTGCTGTTAATGGCCATCCATTTTTAGTACTGCTTATGTTACATAGATTGCCAGTTCACTGCAAAACACAATCATATACACACACACACACACAACCCTATTCACACACCATGGACAGGTTTTGGATTCCAGTCTGCCTACAATGCATGTCTTGGGACTGGGGGGAGGAAACCAGTGTACCCAGGGGAAGCCCCCAAAGCACAGGGAAGACCCTGGATGTGTGAGGCAAACATGACTCTGTTCCCACCAAAAATGCAGATCATTTTTTTCAAAAACCTAATTATTTACTTACATTAGGAAACAGAATATCCTCAAACCAAAGATCCGTGCTTCTGAACCTTACTCTTCTAGTTCACGGCAGAAATAACAAGTAAAAATGTTACGCCATCACTGTGGGATAGTACACACCCGACTCACTGATCAGCTGATTAAATTAATCAAACCTTGAGTGCTTTTGATTATTGAGAGTAAAGTAAACTGTAGAGAACCTTGTGACTTTCTTGTAAATATACAAGAAATTCACATGCACCTGCTAGGTCATGCCATGATGTTATTTAGAGGAACATGACTGCTCAAATTGTCTGCACTTATATTTAGACAGCCATGCACTCCAGGAAGAGTAATTCCTGATACACACTAAAATTATGTCTAGTGAATTTACATGCAGAATCTGCTGTCTCAGGTTAAGAGTCTATGATTTATTTGTAAGAAAAAAAAAAACCCATCCTGGATGTCTCATTTTGGCGTTCTGTGTTTTCATGCCAAGGAACCATGTCAATAGAAACAGAGTGCCTCAGTACACTAGTACACTTACTCACTCACTCATGTGCATTAAAAAAAATAATAAAATATTTGAAATGCCAATGAGATTATTACTGGGACATGGAAGGGAGAGAAAAATTGTTGCTCTACACAAAAACAGATATGTTTATAAAAAATGACATGAAAAAAAGGTAGGAAAAGGACCTTATTTTTTTTTCCTGCAACACCCTTTCGCACCCTGTCCTCCCCCCTCCATTTTTTCCACAATGCATTCCTGAAACATAACTTGCCGAAAGTTTGTGCTTGCCTGGTGGATTTTCATTTCAGATGTTGCCAACTCAAGGGCATTTGGACCAATCAATATCTGTCTGTCTTCTGGCACACACAAAGTTGGCTATTAGAAAAGAGCTTCTTATAGCAGGCTCAGCCAATGCCATTAGCCCTAGCCTTAGGGCACTTCTATCCACGAGACGAGAGCGGCACCTGCCCCCCCTCCCCTCCCCCACCATTAAGCAGCTCCCATGGGATGTCATTTGGACATATCGGGCAAAGAGCACTTCTTTATTCTTTCTCTTTTCTACACCCAGACTCTACCAAAAATCAATAAATCTGTTCTTTGCTTATTTTCAGAACTTTGCTTCAATATAAGCAGGACTTACCTTCCAGCAACAAACTACTGCTACAGGAGGTCATTTTCCCCACTTCTCCCTCTCTCTCTCACCCGCTCCCTGTCTCTCTCTCTCTCTCTCTCTCTCCTTTTTGTTCTCTGTGATTTTATCCAAAGCCCCAATTTAAAAGCAAATAAATTGGGAAACGATCTGCTCCTCATTTTGTTCTGCTGAGATTAAAAGACTCCCCTTAAAGGAAGAATGCTCGCTGTCGTTTCCCAGCGTCTGGGAGCCTCTTGCTCCATCCTTCTTCAGCCTCATCTTAATGAGCAACATCTTAATGATTTAACTTTCTGCGTGCGTGAATGGGACGTGTTGGCCTCCTACAGAGACGGGGTCAGAGCTACTACAAATACACAGCCAGCGTTAGAGCTGCATTTATTCTCTTTGTCTAATGTGTCTAATTTACCATGCTTGTATTCAATTTGTTTGCCCTGCTCCCAGTCACGCTTTTTTTTAATCACACATCACTGTGTGTGTGTGTGTGTGTGTGTGTGTTTGTATGTGTGTGTGTGTGACAGAGAGAGATTTTTTTTGCTAGGTGTACACACACACAAGCAGTGCATGAACATGCACAATATGTACTGTAATTCTTTATGTGTTATGTGTAAATTTCTGCGACAAAGAGGCAAGCAGAAAGTGAATAAATGAATAAATAAATAAATGCTTGTAGCCTAACAAAAAGCACATAATAGCCAGGCTCCACCGAATACCCCCTGAGCTTTGAGACTTGATTGCCAGTCAATAGCAGAGACGCCTGGAGATCTGTATTTTTCATGAGGTTGTATACGCGTGCATATGTACGATATGTGTGCATAATGTAACTGGGCACAATCTGTCTTGGCTTTGGTGATCAAATTGCTCTCTGCGTTATTGAACGTGACAAGAGCTTTTATTCCCTATACTGCTGCATTATTTACTGGCAAGTGGACTTAATATCTATCTATTAAATCAGCCTCATTATGCCGAGTTTGGCTGCCTGTGCCCAGGAAATATCTCCCAGATTGATTATATTATACAGAGTGACAAATGGTCATTTTACATTCATACTGTGCTGTACATATCCATATACTTTCATCACTCTCAGCCTCCCTCTTTTTCATGCACACACACACACACACACACACACTCCGTCTTCATCTCTCTAGCCCCCTGGTTCTTTCTCGTGAGATGAGTGGACGTAAGGATGGCGTATGTGTATATTCATGTATGGACCCCTTCGAAGTCAATGAGCTCCATTCATTCATCTTTTGTTTTCACCATCTGAATATTAATGTTGTTAATTTCTAGGAATGGAAGGGAATATGAGAAAACATATAAAGAAAAAGAGACAGAAACTGAGCGGTTGTAAGAGACTGCAGGAGACTATGAAGGACAGGACAGAGGGATGGACAAAGAATAAAGAGATAGAAAGCGTGTATTTCTCCAGGCCACGAACAAGGGCAGGAGGTTGAGCGCCAGTCATGGCTGCACTGGCCCATATTGATCAGCTGTAATGAGTTCCATTGGAGAAGGGGCTAATGGCAGTGAGAAGAGCAGCAACTACCCCTGGGGTTTGGCAGAAAACCGCCCCAGCATCGGCCCTCGGGGCAACTGCAGCTCTCCAGACACCTGCGCATCAAATCAACTCAGCTGCTTATTCTCTCTCTCTCTCTCTCTCTCTCTCTCTCTCTGTCTCTCTCCTTCTTTTTCCTTGTCTCTTGCTTTCTGTCAGTGTTTCTTTTACTCTCTCTCACTCCTTCTTTTTGCTTGTCTCTTGCTTTCTCTCCGTGTTTCTTTAGTCTCTCTCTCTCTCTCTCTCTCTCTCTCTCTCTCTCTCATCTATCACATCCTCTTTTATCTCATTTTTTTTCTCTCCAGAGTAAGTGGTCTTGTTTTGACTAAGAGATGCCAAGCTTTCTAATTTCCTTCAAATTAACAAACAACAAGACAAAACAATTTTATCAGAACTTATGCACATAATTAAATAATGCTGACTCAGGTTTTTAATTTTTAATTCTTCAGGGTTTTTCCTATTACATCATTAGAATATATATTACACAAACAGAATTTTAGATGCATAATAAATATGTAATATACATGAATAAATATGAATTGCAATGCCGAGGCTGTATACTTTGCTGTGTGCAACACAAATGAGCATATAACTATGGATTAATGCTACAGACTCTCTGTCCAGTTAGTTTTGCTTCCAAAATAAGTTACCTTTGGCCGTACCATGTCACATTAAATCACAGTGCTGTTGAACTAACAAATCTGGTAGAAACAGAATGTACAGCAATAAAAATTGATTTAAAAAATGTTCTCGATTAACAATAGCCAGGCATATTGGTGAAGATCTATGTATATAGCGATTTTTTGCTCCTTTTTTTTGGGAACATTTATGAAAGCCATTGCTAGAGTCAAAGCTTTATAACACAAGGTAAAGCTTTAAATTTTTAATATAAGAAAGTCACAAGTAACATGACCAGGTTTTTGCCTTATTAACTCAGAGAGAGAGAGAGAGAGAGAGAGAGAGAGAGATGTGATGAGTTTATAGCTGCTATAAAGTAAATGATAACAGGAAGTGAATTTGGATATTTGACAATATCACTTTATCCATTTTTTTTAATTTAAATATATGTAACTACAAGTTAAAATTATGACAATGGACTAAAAACAACAATTATTGTCATACTGGTGTGTTGGGATAAGAATAAAGCACTTTGGGATGTATTTTTATATGAAAATAATCACCAGGTCATTGTTTATTTTTCTATATCAGCATCAGATACTCCACCTTTTCACTGGAATATCACCGCTGCTGTGTCCCATCTTACAGCCGCATCATCATTCATTCTGCACAGCAGATTTTTCTTTCTCTCTCTCACTCTCTCTCTTTCCCTCCAGAAGGGAAAAGATCTTTTAGAGACTGGCTGTGATGTGTCATGTGGGACGTAGGCCAGAACAGCTGGTTCAGAACCTCTGCTCCTCCTCAACAAGTGCCTGGAGATGTAACCCAGCTCAAGAGACAAGAGAAGAGAGACAGGGAAAGCGAGAGAGAATGAGGGAGAAATAGTAAGAGAGAGTCAGGCAAAGAGGATCTGATACCCTATAGAAAATCCATAGAAATATTATTTACTTCCTGTAACAATGGAAATGGAAAATGATTAAATGAAAGCACACTCACAGCATGTTTTCTCATAGCCACAAGGTCTATGAATTATTCAAATCATTTCACCTTACACAAATAGCTGCCATTTATGGTGGGATTTTATCAGCGCTAGTAATTTAGCAGCAAAGAATAAAAAGCCTACTGTGGAAAACAGAGCAGCTGGTGGAAACACAGAGCAGATCTAAAGTGTGTAGGCAGGGTGAGGCATCACTGTGAAGGGTGAATGATGTAGCCTCAGCATCCATCTCCTCTTCCTGCTTTTCTTCTCCACTGGCCTGTGAGCGTCGGGCTTTTTTTGGAGCTGCTTGTTACTCCTAATTGATTTCTTTTCATGCTCCTGTCTCTCTCACTGGGGCACTGGTGTGTTAAACGCTTCTGCAACAGCTTCCTCACACATACACACACACACACACACACACACACACATATGCACACACATATGTGTGCAGGCAGGCGGACCAAATTGTACTTTAACTTTAGAAAGATGAAATGCTGCGTCTCATGAGGTTTTCTGTCCAACCGGCATCTCACCGACGTTTATCGAAGAAGAACTCGCCACCGTTCCTGGCCACTGCACGCTGACAAGCGCTGAAAAACGCAATGGTGAGTCTGTGTTTAGTTAACCTCACAAAACGAGCCTTTATGTGTCTCACTGTAGTGTATATTGAGCACAGAAAGAGATATATCTCAGTGAGGAAGCAAAAGCAAAGTCTTTCTGTCTGACGCTCCGGATTACTCTCCCTCTCTCTCCTTCTCGCCCTTTCTTTCGCACTGTCTCGCTCACTCTGTCTTTGCCTCCCATGAGACTTCAAAAGTTCAAGTTCAAGTTTTGTTGTCATAAATATAGGGATATATAGAGTACTGTGAGTATTCACATGCAGTGCAACTACATCACACTCCTACAAACAGTATAAATACTCTCCAAATGACATACTGACATAGATCTTTGGAGGGAAGGAGATACAAGCAATTTAAAGTGTACACTGTCCTGACCCATGGTGTTGTTGGGCATGCTTTCTGTTATAAGGTGATAAGCTTGACGATCTGGGAAACCTTTGTGTAGAGTAACCACTTTTTGGAAGTGAGAGGAGACATTTGTTTCGATCTCTTAAGATGATACCCCTTTCCCGGCTCTTAAGAAACACCAAGCCAGGCCCAAGAGCTGCTGGTGAGATTAGGGTGTTAGGATTCCACCGGAAAAGCAGGAGATAGAGAAGTCTGGACTAACCTTCTTAGCATGCTGCCACCATGACTCCCACCAGAAAATAAAATGAACGAACAAATGAATAAATGAACGCATACACAAACTATGATTAAAGTGTAATGATCCATCCATAAATGCATCCATACATTAATCCATCTTTTTTTGTACATCTTATAGGGGACTCACAGTACAAGGCAGGGGACACCCTGGACAGGGTGCCAACTCATTGCAAGCAATAATACATACGCTTGCCAATAGTCTCGCAAGGGCAACCTTTTAACATTCACTAGGCAGTCTGGTATGTTTCATCAAGAAATGTGGTCATGAACTGCCTACTTTCATCTAGAGAAACTGTTTGACATACTACCAATCACAGAACCTGTCCCATAGCCCAGGAGTCTTTAGCTCAGCAGTCTGCAGTCTGCAGTCCCACCCAAATGCAACACGTACATGATCATTAGAAAAACAACAATTAATTAAACAAGTGGAAACAAGTAGGACTGTTGTGCTGTTTAGAATGGAAACATTGCATTAATATAAAATAAAACACTAAGGAAAGGTAAGGTTCTTTATTACTTTAAGGTCATTTTATACAACAGAATATAGTTTGGCAACTTCCACACTTCAACAAGGGTATTTAAACATAAAACTTTCTACTTCATGCAATCTCTGCTGTTACTTTGAGAGATGGAGTTCTGTGAAACTTTATTTTTTTGACTATATATTACATCAAATAGCTTAAGTGTCATGGTATTCAACTGAACTTGTATGTATTTATTTATTTGTTTGTTTGTTTGTTCGTTTGTCTACCGCTCAATGAAAATGGAATTACATAGAGCCAAAACCATTCGTGTCATTTAAGATGCTAAAGCTCATGGTCAGAAAAGTGTACAAACTGCATCAGATGTAAGCGGAGTGTTAAAGGCTGAAAATACAGTCAGTGCTTGGTCAGTGTTCTTCAAGGTTTCTATAGAGGCAGCACTGTGGCTAACGATCGTGAGCTCAGGTTACTGTCGGTGTGGAACTTATATTTGCATATTCTCCCTATGCATTGGCTTCCTCAGGGATCTCTGGTTTCTTCCCAACTCCCAAAAAACATCCTAGTAGATGGATTGGCTAAGGTAAATTTCCCACAGCTGGGACTGTGTTGTGAGGGACTGAGTGAGTGAGCTTGTTAAATGAATTTTTTACTTTAAACCATGTCTGATAGAAAAATGCTCTTTGATGGAAATTGTAAGGCTTCCCCAGTAGGACAATCAGCATTTCCATGCTAAGAGCACATGCTCATTCCCTTCAACTGAAGGATACATTATACTGTACTCTATATACATTTTTATATATAGTATAGTAAAAAGGCAGATATATATAGACAGAATACTATTTGTGACCGTGTGTTGATAATGTAAACATAATTAAATAATAAATAAATAAATAAAATAAATTGTAAGACATATTACTTACTTTAATGTTAGGAAGAAATAGTAACATTTAAAAATTTAGCATTTAGCAAATTTATCATTTTTATTCTGTTTCTATACTTCTGTAAAGCTGCTTGAGACAACGTCCATTGCTATACAAATTAATTCAATTGAATTGAATAGAAATTAATGTTTACAGTAAATTCTGTGCAGTACAATTCTGAAAAGGTGTAGAATGTTAATAGTCCTAAGAAAGAAAGCTGTTAGTTTTTTTTTTTGTTTAATTATTGCTTTAAACTGCAAATTTACAGCCACAAAGATACACGCCTTCAATTTACTGCTTGACATTCGATTATTTATTGAGTCTCCTGAAATGACATTGTTTGTACAAGCACCATTTATACAAATTTCCACCACAGTTTACATCCTTGTCATACGGCCCCCAAATGAATATTGTGTGAGATCAGGTTCTCTTTCTCCCTATCTCTCTGCATGACTTCATTGAGGTGGGGTATGTTTCTTATTTGCTGTGTCAGGGAAGTGTATGACCTCCACACCTCAGCAGTGACCTTGCTGACTCTGACCTTTGATCCCTGACTATTTGCAGGGTCACAGAGTCCCTCTGGAATCAGTCTCCCCAACACCTTTGCTGCTCAAATCCAGACGCTACAGGACATAGGCCAGACGCCGCCGACAAAACTCATCACCTTTCTCCTTTCCTCCTCATTCTGTCTTTTCCTCTTCTCACTATTCTCATTATGCATCCAGTTTTCCTGTTTTCCTGTCTGTCTGCTTCACTGTTATTTTGGGCTTCCTGTCTCTTTTAGCCACAACAAAGAAAAAATAAGTTGACGTAAGATCCGTATTCAGTATGAGATACTTCCATACATCAAATATATAGATGGAGAAATCAAAACTGGAAATTTCACATCTAACCATAACTTGAGCTTTTGAAACAAGTCTGCTTCCGTGTTGTCCTCAGCACATGAAACAGAGACTCATGTAACCTTTCTCTCTTCCCTCCCCTGCCCTCTATTAGTGTCTCCTTGTTGCTGTTGCCATCTGATCTTTAGGAAACTTGATTCATTTATTTGGCCTCCCAGGGCCATGGGAATGGATAATGTGTTAAAGAATGCCACTTTCAATCTGGTTTGTCCCCTCAAAATCCAGCAGTCAGTAGACTCAGTAGTTTGTGGGTGACATATTCAGGATGTTGACACATATCTGATCCACAGAGGATTGCCATATCAATATCATTTAATTTGTAAGTAAATATAAAGTTACGCCAGCTATAACATTATTTTAATTATTAAATGGAGCAATAAATAGTGTATCAGTTCTCAGTTGAACCTGAACCTGACTCTGGATCAGCACTTTGGAGTTGCTTCTGTGGCCTTCAGGAGAAAAGACTCTGCCGTAGTTATATAGAATGAAAGGGAATCATTAAAAAACAACATCTGTTTTCCTGTCTTTGGTTTCAGATCTGACAGATATGGCCATAAGGCCCTCTGACATGATGCCAGAGATAACCTGGTTCAATTAAAATCTGTGATCCAGCTGACCTCCTTGTGCATAATTGGAACTGGTAATGACACTAGTGATTAATTCAATTTCACAGAATGCAGAAAACGGTTTAATTACACAAACAGATTTTTGTTTTGTTTTTTTCCCCTTCAGACAGACAGATAGATAATTCATAGTAGTAGAATAATAGACTGTATAATGAATAATTGATGGATAATTTAATAGTTTAAATAGATAAGTACGTGAATCATCCATCCACCCATTTATTTAATTTATCCATTTCTTGTACCGCTTTTCCTACACAGGTTCAAGATGAATCTGGAGCCTATGCCAGGGATGCTGGGCACTAAGTGAGGACACCCTTAATGGGTTCCATGGCAATTACCCACACTCACACACCTATTCACACACTATGGACAATTTAACCTAACTGCAATGCATGTCTTTGGACTGGTGGAGAAAAATAGAGTACTCTGCACATACAAGGCAGAGATGGGACTCAAACCCACAACCTATAAGCACTTTATCCTGGTCAGCATAATGCTAAAACACTGGCCACAAGTTGGGGGCACAATGAATGTAATGCTAGCACCAGCACCATCTACTTGCCACCATGTAGTTTCATCTAAAAAAGTACCAATGCCACTTTACAATCAACTGACTAAAAAATAAAAACCTAAATATATATATATATATATATTTAAAAAATAAATAATAATAATAATAATAATAATAATAAATTATTTTAGTAATGGCTTTGCTAGAATATGTCTGTCAATAAAATAAATAAATAAATAAATAAATAAATAAATAAATAAATAAATAAATAAATAAATAAATAAATAAAATTTCTAATATATTTGACTTTTTATGTCATTTGACTGATTATATCAATACCATACTATGTCATGGCATATAATCCAAATATGTTCCAGTTTTTTGTGATCTCTATCACTTTTTAAAACTCTAAACAATGGGAGGAGTCTCTCTCCAGAAGTTAATGCTCAGGCCTGTTGTTTCACAGTGCAGCGGTGTGAGGCAGGAGATCAGCAGTCTCGGAGGCGCGCTCAGATTAACTCATCACCCGTTAAATGGGCTGTCAGGGGGTGATGGCAGGCCTTGCCAGTGCAAATTCAAATGCATGTAAATTTCCCTGGTGGCTGACTACCAAGTATGGTGGCGCTGTCAGCGGGTGACATGCAAGAGATGCATTAACACCGTTAAAAATACATCAGGCGTAGGGATCTCATGTTTTAATAAAACTTGAATAGACAAATGACACAAACACATCCTGCAAATACAGCCTTATTATAAGTTATTTTACCTCTATGTGTGTAAGAACAGTAAGTGGGAAAAAAACACAAACTGGATGTTAGCAAGAGCATGTGTGTAAGAGAGAGAGAGAGAGAGAGAGCACAAAACGGATGCTTCTACAGGATGTGAGTTGGCACGTCAAACGTTTTGCCAGGATGCCCCTCCAACAATTAACAATTAGCTGTCAGTGGCCTGACTTGGTCCCGAGGGGGCATCAACCCAACTGCAACTTACAGAGGCAGTGTTCCAATAGCCTGGTCCGTCAAGTTCACTTCATCTCACAATAAAGTGATTAAGAGCATGAAGGAGACATATTGCTGTTGGCTTTGCTGAAACTCGTGATCTCTGTCTAAGAGTAGTCTAGAAAGATGAGTGAACAGGGTGTACAGTGAACTGGCACTGCTGTTATACTCGGTGTCACTATGCTATGTGAACACATCAGAGATGTGCACTCATATGTGCTCAGGCTTCCACAGTGCACTCAGTCAAACTGGAGAGAGTTTGTTTAACACTTTCCTAATTGCTTTACCCTTACATGTGTCTGTTATCTTGGACGCCTTTGGCCGAGGTTAAGGAGGAAAATCAAAGTTGTTGCAGAGTTGGAGAAAATTCCTGTCAGGAATGAAGAATAATGTCACATTCTCCAATGGATTGAACTGATAATAATAATTTTAATGGTATTCCTAATATCATAACATGTATTAAACCATATATATTTCCATTACTATGACACATAAATGTCAGTAAATGACAATTTAACATATTAAATGTCCTTAAATGACATGGATGTGTGTTTATAGTGTCAGTATATATTTTTTTAAATAAATTTTTCCTTAAATGCTTGTGTTAGCAACCTTTCCTCCAGTCCAAATTGTTTGGGTTCTGTAACCAGGTACAGAGTAACAGAACACTTTCTTTTTCTGAAGTTGACTAATGCTTTCACAAACAACACCAATGCAGAGAATGAACTCATTCCATCATTCATTTATTCATTTGTCATCAATAACTGCTTTTATCCTGGTCAGGATCTGGAATGGATCAAAAGTGGATCTGGAGCCTTTCCCAGAAACATTGTACGCATAGCAGGAATACATCCTGGATGAGATGCCAATCCATTGCATTGCATCATGCACACACCCTTCTGAAATATTAATGGGAGTTGGAATTCTGAGAACAACTGAGGTGGACATGAGACATGCAAAACAAACAGTAACCAAAGCTGAGAAATGCAGTTTAAAAAAAAAATACATAGAAAGTGTAAGTTGAACACATTTCTATATATTTCTGATATTTTCATATATATAATGAAGGCTGCACTTACACACAAACAGGCAAGGCACAAAGATGTTCTGAGTTCTGAGTTTGCCTGAGAATTATCTGTAAATAAATACAAGGCTAAATCTTACACGTCTTTGACACCAATTCACTCTGCACCTTAAATTTAAATTGTAGTCCAAACATCGCAATATAGTAAAAGTAGGAGGTTTGGTACATTAGCCCGAATGTCACTCCCCCCGTGGCATCGATGTCAAAAGTGACACTGAGGAGGCCCAGCCCTTGGTGTGCTTATAAAACAGATCTGTCATCTATTAAAGATTCATAAACAGGAGAATGCAGAGGAGTCGGAAGGCATCAGAGCAGGGAGGGTGAGACAGAGCAAGCCCCAGGCATGCATGTGGGGTAGATCTTTGAAGCCAAAGTGAACACGACGAAGGGCAAGCCATCAGAGAGAGAGACAGTGATAGGGAGAGAGAGAGAGAGAGAGAGAGAGAGAGAGAGAGGGAGAGAGAGAGACAGAGAGCAGACTCTGAGGAATGAGCAGTCTTAAATAGTGTGGTTAAGTTCTATGGCCTCACACCGTGGAACACCATGAAACCACAGTGTTCACTGGGAACCTCTTTAGGCTGTTTAACAACCACCTGGAGCAAAACCCATGACATTCTTGCCATTGCATAATTTCCATCTGTTCAATCAGTGTCAGAAGACTTTAGGTTAATCGCAGAGAACCGTACTCAGTTTAGGACTAAAGGAGTTCTTTTAGCTAGGTCATTCTTAGAAATAAAATATAGCATAGCCCATATTATAACTGTTTTACATGCTGTTTTTGCACATTAGCTCAATTGCTGTTTTGCACACATTTCAAACTGCCACCAACTGCTGCCATTACAGAAGTGTACATGTTTACAAGAACCCTCTTTGCTTACAGTTCCCTAATTTTTGCACATTGTACTGTATATCATACAGAATGTATGGTCTGTGCTATTTTATGTATCTGTCTTGTACTGTTTTGTTATGTATTGTACTGTTTGCGCTAGGTTGCACACAATGAGGCTAAGACAACTTACTTTAAGTCCTTTGCTCTGTGTTGTTTTATGTAGCACCAGGGTCCTGGAGAAACGTTGTTTAATTTCACAGTGTACTGCGTCAGCTATATATGGCTGAAATGACAATAAAAGCTTCTTGACTTCAGTTGACTTGAGCAGACCTATGGGTGATGAAAAGAAACAGGTTTTAAGGTAAGTTCTTGAGCCACCACAATTATATTCCATATATATATATATATATATATATATATATATATATATATATATATATATATATATATATACTGTACTTAACTTGTGATATGATGATGGTTACTTAATACACCGCTACAAAAATCACCCATAAGGGTTAAATTGGTTGGGATCTGGTGACTAGGAAGGCCCATAGCATAGGATTTACATAATTTTCATCCTTATTAAACCATTCAGTGACCTCTTGCATATAAATGTTTTGGTGTTGGATAAAGGTGCAAAAAAGGTACCAAAGAAAAAGAAAAAGAGAAACTTTATGAACTTTGGACATGACAAGACAATCAATAAATGGTGAAACCACCAAGGTTCCTTTCATTTTTCACAAAACTGTATCTAAAAAAAATAAATATGTATAAGAATAATAAGCAGCACAAAATACAAGTGTATAGTGACCTACAAAAGCAGTGTTGCTGTGTGCTGACTACTTGCCTTTCAAGACCCAAACACACCAACTTTTGCGAAAGCCTAAAAATAAAAATGCAATAATAGCTGAGAAATGACACCCGGCGTCGCCCCAGTCTTCCCTGTGCACTAACAATGGACTCCCAAATTGCATTATGCATGGCACAGGAAGCTTAATTTCCACCTCATCCCTATCAACCTGTCAGAATAGTGACAATTAAAAAAAAGGCTCCGTTTAAACTTTAATGAGATGTGGTGATGACAGAGCGCTGGAGGGGGGAACAAAAAGAAAAAACGTGTGCTCAGGTCTCTCTCCTTCAGACGCTGCCGTCGTGTGCAGGAGACCTGCTCGTCATCACACTCAAATACCTATGCTAATCATATTATGGCACATTTTTAAATACACAGGCGAGGTATGTATAATTTACCACTTCTTATGCCCCCAGAATGAATATTTGATGCAATTGTTGCTTTTTATCCCTTTTCATTACTCCACCTAAGGAAGAAATCCCCAAATTCTTTGTCTCGACTGGTGCTCAGGTGTCTGCATGTTTATGGCCCCTTTGTCATTTTGGCTTTGAAGACAGTTTTTAAAGTCGGAAAGAACTTTATTGACAGGAGACAAGGCCAGATGACATGATGGCTGTCTTTTATGGCCCAGTGCTGTGAAGGAGTTTTACAAGAGCCTGCTTGGATACATCATGGTAAAGTTAAATACCCCTGATGAACTTCAAAGACGCTCTATTGTTCTATTCTATTGTCTGTTGTCAGTAGAAATGTAGTTCATGAAAATTTACGTAAAGGGAGCTATGAGAGAAGTTTGATTAAAACTTTCTGACCGTGGATGATCCATGGCAAACTTTAAAGAAATTCATTAGTGCTTAATTTTGCTTTTATGCCACATGATCTATCTACAACAGCTAAGTATATACATATATAAAGATGAGGCTTATTAAACCATATGTAACATCAAATGTTCTTTACTTATTGGGGATATGAGTGAATGAGTGAATTTTTATACCTGAACAATCCATCAACAATGGTCTAGCAGTTTTAAGAGGCCTAAATAGACGATACTGAAAGTCTGCAAGATGATTACTTGTTGATGTTTAAATAAATAAATAAATAAATGAATAAATAAATAAATAAATAAATAAATAATATCAGTAAGAATAACAAGTTTCACGCAATTTGAGGACGATGCTACGAAATACAGAATAAAGTGTTCAGGACTGTGTTCAAAATTCACTGCTAACACTTCAGTTTTAATTCATAATAGAGAGCAGATTTAGATTTAGAGGATTTAGAGTATGGAAAACTGGGTTTTGTTTTATTTACTTTAAGAAAGTCCATTTTTATTGATAAAATAAGCTTCATAATACTTGTTAGTATAGCCATAGTAAATAATCAGATGTCTGTGTGTGTATGATTTCCGAAAATAATCCTGCCGCAATTCCAATGCTAAGAGAAGAGTACTAAAAGAAGTGAATGTGCTTAAAAATAGGCTAGTTCTATTCATTTCAGCACTGAGGGAATACTTCACAAGCTCACTAATGTTACATGTTATATGTTATCACAGCACGGGTCTGACAGGGTGGAAATGCAAAGGCCCTAAGATCTGCAAAGATCTCTGCAAAGAGATCATGGTAAATTCTTAACTGTGTCGATTTGTCTGTGGCTATTTTTAACTGTGTGTATGTGTGTGTGTGTGTGTGTGTGTGTGTGCTGTGCTGGAGCAGGATAAATGGCAGCCCTGGTGTCAGTGCTTGTTGATGGGCAGGAGGAGAGCAGCCTTGGGCTGGCCTGGTAAATGGGAACTGATTGAGGAAGTGCATGACTGACTGCCTGACTGATCGACTTCGGGCCTAACGCCTACTCGTCTGCCCTCTCTCTCTCTCTCTCTCTCTCTCTCTCTTTCAGTGTCTGTCTCTCATTCTGTGGTTGTGAAGATTTTTTTCGTCAAGGCTTTGCCAGTCAAACTGAGTGAGCTTTGACCTAAGACTTCAGCAATAGATGTTGTCAATCTGACCGACTCTTTACGCTAGACTGAACTCGATCTTTCAGCCCTGCAATGCAAAGTCATCACACTGTTAGCTCAATAAGGATCCTGACTCATTTGCCTTTTCCAAAACAAAAAATAAAAAAAAAGTATTCCCTGCTATTTAACATGTAAGATTGTTGACTGTCTGGAATATTGATTTTACCCTCCAGCTGTTTACACATATCTTTCAGTAAATGAAATTTATCTGGCTGGAGAAAGCGATGTTATAATTGTCTGTAAATTTATGAAAATGTTTGATTTTTTTTTAATGCAATTGATCTAAGTTTAATCTAAACTATTAGACAAAAAAATTGCACAGTGTTACACTGTACCCAATAAAAGTTAATTTTTTATGTGTATGATAAGGAAAGAGAGAAAAAAAAAAAAAAACTTCAAGTACCAGTGATTTCAGCGTCCCATTTCAGGTTTAAAGTCATTTTAAAAGTGGTGATGGGTCAATTAAAATAGATGGCCATGTTGTGAGCAGGTTCAAATTGTTCTGCCCTTATGGAAGCAAAGGGGACAAGGCCATAAAATCCAATAACAGCCCCTTGCCTGCTCACACAGTCACTCAGCTCTCCTCGTTTTCCACTTGGTAGGGCCCGGCTGTTTACTACTCTTGCTTGGCAGGCGTCTGGCCTCGTCTTCTACAGAAAGCTGATGTCAGTTTGGCCACAGTGCCCCCCCACCCCCATCTCCTGACGTCTGGATCCTAGCCTGTTCTCCTTCAGACAAGCGAGATGGACCAGGTCAGGAGGGGCAACAAAAGAAAAAGCATACCAAAGAAACCCCCACAAAAACCCTCAGACAAAACAGATGCGTAGGAGCTCTGAAGAAAGCTACAAGTTACAATTTTGTGGTTTAATATATTGTTTCATTTTGTTCTGAAGACATGTAAAATGTTGGCGTCTAAGCACTCTGGAATGAAGGCATTAGTCATGAGACATAGTCAAGCCAATACATCAAACCAGGTGTGACATAAAAGCCTCTCCAGGGAAACACACACATCAAGAGTCAAGACGCAAGTGTTTCAGATGCTTGTCATCAAGTGAAAGGTCTGAACCATTCCTTTCTTGTGAAAGAGCCCAGAATTTTTTTGTGCTTGTTAACTACAGTGAACCAGTTCTACTCTGACATAAATCTGATATTTTCTTTCTCTATCTCTCTTCTGTCCTTATTCACCTTATTCATCTATACCCATCTTTATGCAATCAGACAATCATACACTGACGGAGAGAGACAGGATGTCTATTTCAGACCATATTATAGAAAAATATGTATGCATCAGCCGTCTGCAGGATTGGTTACGCAGTGCAGAAAACTATATCTATAGCACTCCTGCAGATTCCAATAGAGGCTGTCACAGAGGATTCAGCCAGCCACTCTCAAGACAAAATGTCTCATAAAAGAGGAGGAAAGTGAGCCCATTTGTGTCTATTAGAGGGAAAAGTTCCAGCAAGCCTCCCTTTCCCGGGAACATTGGTTGTCACGGTGCAGATTCCCACGGGATTCCCACTCTCTCCACCTGCGGCGGCTGCGTTATTATTTCCTCTCCTCCTCTCCTCCTTTCCATCCCAGACCACCAGAGGAAGAGAAAGCTTCTTCAGGTAGAAAGGCCAATGCACACATATGTTCTTGCTTATGCTGTTCTAAATAAATCATTCTATAGACTGTCATTGCTGATTTTATAAATATTACTATTTGTGAAACTTAAAATTTGCTTGTTGCTCCTGCACTGGTTAATGGTGTTCTTTTTGTGGCTTCGTTCACGAGCTTTGCAGATTTTCCCCACGAGTCGGACTCATACATCGCCTGTAAGCAGATTGATAATAGACGAAGATTTCCTACGAGTCAATTTTGACTGAGCTGGGCTGCATTATATTTCTTGTTAGATGGTAGAATTATTTGGTGGAAGGAAATTCACCAAAATAATGATGTTGACAAGTTAAGAGCTTATAGCAAGACTATTTGAATGTGACTTCACAATCCAGTTGGCACAGTAAAAATGACAGCAGGCCTAATGATATATAGTGATTTTATCTCCAGGTGACTGCTCTTCCACTCTTTACATCTCCACAGGCAATTTAAACGATGTCTTCCTCTTCCTCTTACCAAAAAAAGAGAGAAGATAACAGTAGAAAACGATGGCGAGACAGAGACAAAGTGAGAAGGACTGGAAATGGAAAAGAAAGAAAACAGGCATTTAGAGGACTAGTCATGGATCTATCAAAATGTTGGCCACTTACAGTACAGCAAAGGTGAATGAACCCCCCCCTCTCCAGGTTTATATAGATGGCAGGATATTCTTAATGGCCTAAAAACATCCAGGCAGGTATGAGGTACATTTTCCAGCTTGTGTTCCAGGGCATGTTGCTATTACTGGGCAGCGCTCCTGAAGGAAACGGCATGGGTCTACATGGATAGATGGCCTGTCACCCAGCCATGCAATTATTCTTCACCCCCATCCTACAATGAGCTGTAATGGGCCGGAAGGTTAGGCTGAAACTCAGGAGAGAAAGACCGAGAGGTGGAATGAGAGAGGGAGTGAGAGAGAGACCTGGTTTTCTGGCCATTACTCTGACATATAGTCCAGCTATGGTCCTGATAGTTTTTACAGAGCACGACTATAAAATATAACGAGGCTGCCAATACCGCACACACTAATGATGGCTGACCAGAAAGTTTGCTTTAGCTTAACATAGTGAACTATTGTAAATCCAGCCACCGGATCAGATTCTGGCTAGTTAAAGGTTCGCTTACTGGCACCAGCTCAGACTGGGGTTTTGCCGGACATTGACAGGTCTTTAAATGTATGATCTGTACAATGCCTGCACACAGCATAGATCTGAAATGACAGTGTTATGGTGTATTTTATGATTGAACACTAACAGCCTTGACTTTTAATTGCAACTCTTAAATAAGTGCCACCTCCATGTCATCCATTAAGTCTCAGCATAAGCAATATTTTATATGTGTTATGACTACATAGAACTGGACTTTTCCTTCTTTATTATACTTGAACATGAAAAGTCATGGTAGTCATGGTTGTGTTTTTTTTTAGTTGATTTTTTAAATACTACGGTCCACAAGTTTTAAGTGGAGAAATGAACACGATTTTACTAGTTAGACAAAGTCTGGATTATTAATATAGTTTATATTCAGAAGTCAAAACGTATATATTGTGTCCTGGGTTAGAAGTCAGGGTTGATTCTCTTTAGCTCTACTGATTTATTATGGCTATTATTGGGTTAGTTGTAAAAGTTTGCATAACCTAAAGGAAAAAAAAAGAAAAGAAGAAAAATAAGAAATATAAAAATAAGGAAAAAAAATCCTAATCCTAACAAAGATGATTAAAGAATGTATAGCAAAGTGGGGAGAAATGTTCACTAAATGTTTATTACTACTACTAATACTACTACTACTAATATTAATAATCGCTTAACCTTTGCTGTTATAACTGTGTCCAATCTTCCCTATACAGTCTGAGAAGCTTTTGGATCCTTTCAGCTTATTAATTGGCCCTGTTGTAGCCCCCCCACACACTCCACATTCTTCCTGACAGATCTGTTCTCACTCTGCAAGCTGTCATACACAGCCATCTTCAACTCAGTCCTGGTGATGGAGAGGGTAATGGCAATCTGTTTTCCCTTGTTTTTTGACTTGCATTGTTGCAGGATACCTACATAGGATACTTAAATGCATTTCTAAATGTAAAACAGACAATACATAAAAAAATCATTATGGATGGAAACTTTTTTTACTTGACTATACTGATCTGCTTGTCTTATAATCGTCAGTCACTTCTAATGTGCAGTTTTCTGGCCTAAGTATAGCTTAACATAAGAAAGATGATAATTATGACATAGAGAAACATGAGTTTTACACCCTGTAGGTGTTCATTAGTGAGAAAAGTAGCCTAATTTCACATAGTTAGAAACAGTTGTTGTCACCACAGTTTGGTTAACCACAGGTTAGCAGATTCTTTGGCTAGTGGATGGTGCTGTGGGCTTTGGACTGTCTCCCTCTGCCATGTATCGCTGCCATGACTGCTCCGAGGATGCCAAGATTTCTCCCATACCAAAGAGATTTGTCCAGCGAGGTCTGCTGAACGAGGGGAATGTGTATGAGGATTTTAAGAAGAATATACATTTTAGTGCTTTAAACTTTTATGCTCTGTCAACTGTTCTAACGGTGTACATTAAAGCTACGGAAGAACCACAATAAATTCATGCAAGTTTACTTTATTTGCTTTTAACCAGTCCTGAAAAACTTTAACACAAAGCTGCGATTCCACCTTCAGTGTTGTTTTCTAGCCAGCAGTTCAGTGATTCCCTGTGTGCTCGTGTGTTCTGATTCATTAGTATCTCACTGCCTAATCGCCTTGAATCCATTATCATTAGGGTGTCTTAGTATGCAGGTACGTGTGCATGTGCATGTATGAGCGCGTGTGTGTATGGCGAAGTGGTCCTGGCCCGGCGTTTGGTGTGCTCAGGGGTCTCCGCTCCAGCGCGGCTGCCGATGAACAACACCTGCTCCTGGATCTCTGAGACCCAGCGTCGCATCTCATGCAACACTTGTTCTGTCAGAATGTGCCGCAGCCTGTAGTCACTGCCAGAAAAGCCCCTGGCTCTCACGGGCAGATGCCCAGACCTGTCCCCTTCTTACACACTCTCAAAACCACACACACACATTGTACTCCTCCCTATCCTTGTCTCTCCAGCCCTCCCCTGGAGGTCATCCAGGTCTTGGTTTGGCCTCTGAGACCAGGCGGTAAGAGGACGCAGGGTGGTGTGGCCCTCTGGAATCTCCAGTCAAGCGTGGCAGAGAGGGCACTGCCTGTTCGATGTCACTCTCACCATGATATCCTCCAGTGCGTCGGAGCCAGGCGCTGCCTACCTGCATTATGAATGAGATCTCCCCCCATGATTTCCATCAGAGACACAAGGTTCAGACACAAGACATTGCATTTTTCATCCTTTTGTCATTTCCAAAGCAGGCTTTGGTGTTGTTGACTAGTGTTTGACATGAGTCTGGCTGGAAGAAGACTGGAACTGAAAAGAACAACTGCAGGATAAAAATAATCCTGTTATGTATGCAACAAAGAAATGTGATTGCAAGTCAGTGGGTACATGTACAACAGCAATGACATGGTCAAATTCGAGTGATGTGAATTGCATGTACTTTTTTTTTCATTTCCCATTTTTTTTTGTTTGCATTTTCTCATTCAGAAAACACAATACATAGGAAATTGTGTTTAAAAGGAAATGGAGTTTAAAATTAGGTTTAGTGGAGTTAAGAGACTTTGCATTCTTGGCATTTTTACAACCTATTTCATTACAAATATTTTAATTATGTATGTTTAAAAGATTAAATGTTTGTTTGGAATAATTTAAGTAATGAAATAATACAAAACAAACAAACAAACAAATAATTTTTATACATTTTTATTATATTTTATTACTTATTATTATTATTATTATTATTATTATTATATCTAATAATAATAATAATTATTATTATTATTATATTATATTATATTATATTATATTATATTATATTATATTATATTATATTATATTATATTATATTATATTATATTATATCATATTATATTATATTATATTATATTATATTATATTATATTATATTATATTATTTCTGGGATATATTACAAAATCCATAATGACCAAGACCAGGATAAAATGGCAACTTGTGAAGAAAGAATGGTACAGTACACATGTGCTTTGTGTAATGTGACATTCCTCTAATTATACAATCAAGTCTTTATGTGTTTTGGAAAAGCTGTCACTAGTTAAAAATCATCGAAAAAAAATCATATTTTAAGAAAATAGTAATAAAACAAAAATCACTTCATCATCCCTTACATCATAATCGGTCCAAATGCTAAGCACAAGACCTGTCCTTTACCTTTAGGTGTTTTTTTTTTTTTTTTTTTTTTAATATATCTCTACTCTGACATAGCCAGATGTAGTGTTCATACTTTCAAAGAGCATGCTTTATTAGACAGGACTGTGTTATATCGCAGTTTGAACTCAAGCCTGTCAGGTTGTAGAGCACCAAGAGCAGTGTTCTACCCCTTCACTTAGAGAAAAGTCACTGAAATGTCATGTTGAGTAAACACAGGTTTATACTGCATGTGAGTTTTACATTAACACAGATGAACAGAGCAGACCAAATATGCATGACAGAAAAAAAACCCCTAAAGGTTATTAACGTAACACATCATAAAGCAATGCTGCAACAGAGCCCGAGTCTAAAAAGATTTTCAGCTCGACATTTACAGAATTCAGTGCCTATAGTGCAGATAATCCTCTAATCCTCTATTTAATTAACAAATACCGTTACAAAATATAATATTTACATTCTGGGTAAATATGTTCGATGTTCAATTTCTGATCAAATGCAAATACTTCACAGAAAAAGCACTGTGGATAGCCATGTTTATCTGCTCATGCTAGTGGCAGGGCCAGATTTGAGCTCCTTACGGTGGCAATCGTCCTAATTATGTTCTATCGCCTGCAGTCATATTTTTCAAGAGTCTTCTCTGTGTTCTTTGGAAGACCAATTAGCACTGGAAGCCTTGCGAACATCGCATAATGAGTACACTCAACCCTGGTGGAAAGCAAATACCACGACTCGGCAATAAGGAGCTTACATCCCGTTTTCTTTCTCCGCAAGCCAGCTGGCTCTGAAACACCATAAAACTGGAGAACGAGAGCGAGAAAGAGAAGCTTCTGCACGACAAGCTGTCCATCTTTCAGTATCTTTGGGACACCATAAGATGTCCAGTTGCACAAAAACGGCTGGCGACGTGGGAAATGGCGGGACGTTTTTTTTTTTTTTTTTTAGGCTGAATGGTGGAAAGCTTGGGGGTTTTCGTAAGCAGTGTGTATTCTTCTCCAGATTTCACAGGAATGAGGTTGAACTAGCAGGATTACTGCGAATGCTGTGTTTATTTCTTTTGGTCCGAACAGCGTTTGGCATGTAGCAAGGGTACGTCCTGGCCAAAAACGCCTCTGGCAGCATGGCGTTCAGGGAGTGCTGTTTGAAGCACAGATCTGCTCTCGCCTCCTTATCACACGCTCAACGTGCTGCGCGTTAGTTTTGCTGGTTTATTGAAGATTTCCTCCCAAATCTGCATTGTTCCCACTATTCCATTGGCTGTCAATCTTTCAGGGCTTTGGGGACAGACGAAACAAGATTTTGAAGTGGCACTCAAAGACTCTTGACTTTTTTATGTGTTTATAATTTGATTATCAATCATGTGTAAAAAAAACAACAAAAACAGTCCAGTTCTTTTCATTCATTCATTCATTCATTCATTCACTTTTAATAGCTGCTCAATCCTGATCATTGTGGATTCCTGGAGCCTATCCTGGAAACATTGTGTCTGGAATTTTCCCTGGATAAAACAGCAGTTCATCATGTACACACTTTCACATACTCATTCATCCCTTGGGGCAGTTTAATGTAGTCAGTCCAACTATGTGCATATTGGGAGCTCGGAAGGAATTGGAGAAGTAAACCTGCAAATCTCCACATAAACAGGACCGAAACAGGAACCCAGGCTCTATCTGGAGTGGCAAAATTAGCCGTTGTGCCACCAAGTAATATGTTACAATCATTTATTTCTCTGACAACACAACAACAAATGCCACTATCTTTGATAAGGGCTGATAACAAACTGTCCTGCTAGCAGAGAAGCTTTGTTGTGTGCAGAATGTCTGTTCCACTCTTCATCTGACACCCAATACCAGTGTCTAGGCCCCTTTAGCCTGCTGTTAGGACAGGAGTGGCCTGGGGTTCTCTCTCTCATCACCCTGCATCTGCTAGCCATCAGTGCACATGAAACAGTGAGCGTGATCCTCTTTATGAAGCCTGTGATAGGAGCGATGAAAAGAGGCTGGAGGATATGCGGGTAAAAACATCAGCCTGATACAACAGCAGTGGCTGCAGCAGCAACAGTTCAGCCTGAGGATAACAACCCTTCGTAAGCACATGAAGAGACTGTCTGATGTCCACAAGGACGTTTAAAGCATAAAGAGTGAGAGAGGGAGCTAGAGATGGGGAAGAAATAGATGGTGCCTTTGAGAGATGTCGGGGTCATGAATGTGCATCTCATCCCACCTACGCGCTACGTTTACAGCGCACGTCCCTCCTCATGCCTGAGAAATGAAGAAAGACAAATCTAACGTTGTCCCGTAAAAGAGGAAAGAAGCCCTGCCAGATAGAAAAAAAAGAAAATCTACAGAGCAGCCATGTTGCAGTTTTGATAAAAACATAAATGAACAGATACTGATGTAGATACAGACTTGAGGAAACGGAAAAGCTTGCTCTGGTCTAAGCTGCTTTATCGTTTTACTGCCTAATGGCAGCTGCCTGGAGATGTGTATCTCCTTCCCACGTTTCCTGATCTCTGATTATAACTGGAACTGCCTTCTGCACAGCCTCTGTAAGTGGAGTTTCCCCTTGTTATATTTAATATCAAAGCCAATACGAGCCCATTGAAACTCAAACCCTTCATTTTAGATTAAGCAGCAGCTTTTTTTGCATTGTATAAAAAGGTCCGGATCTCACCACAGGCAGTCGGTGGAGGCCAGTGCAGTCGTGTTATTGCAGCGCAGACCTTCTCGAGCCCACATCATGAAGCGATCAGGCCACTGATCCTGAACGAAGCTGACAGAAGCGTACAGGCCGAGCTCTGGGCAGCACACGGCCCCTCTTCCTCTTCGTGCTTCAGCCTGCACTGACGGTTGATAGATATTTCCTGCTCATTACGGCAGCCTTGCACAAGCTCGAATGACACATTTCCCAAATCTTCTCACCAGCTAAACATCTTTCACACCTTCATGGGCTCTCAAATGTTTCTATTTTACCTCTTGTAATTTTGAGAGTGAAGATGGCCTACAGTGTTGGGCGGAAACTCAGGGAAACTAATGGATATAAAAATCAATCTTTGTGATGTTTTTTTGTCTTGCCGTGTGTATCAGTTGAAACAGTCATCGAGTTACAGACATCCACTTCCAAGCTATATTTCAGTGAAAACTGGCTAAATTGAAGAGTGGAGTTGAAGAGTTGGCAAAAAAGCTATTTCTTAGCCTGAGGGGCACTCAGGGGAATACCTCGCTTTAAATCTAAAGAAACAACATCGATATCAACATCTGAGGCATCTTCTCCTCCAAACCCCATCTACACCTTTCCTTTCACTCACTCTCTCATTCCCTTTCCTCTGTCAACTCTGGCTTTCATTCCCCCTACCACCCTTTTTTTTCACTGTTCAACGTTTACATTGAACTGCTTGGTAAAAAAAAAATAAATAAATAAAAAAAATAATGAACACATATCAAGAAATATCTCTCAAATACATCTTGTGTTTTTCTTTTCTGTCGAACTCTATCCATCATCACTTCATTACTACTGCCTTTTGACTCCTGCTAGCATTAAATTAGCTATTAACTGTGCATGTGAAACCTGAATAAACAGCACACATAGCAGGTCAGTGGGATATTGGATACCTGGGTTTCCTTGTCAGATGGATAAATCAGCATTTACTCACAATCTCTCCTCTTCCTGCCTCCTCCCAGCTGTCAGCATTCACATGCTGAAAACCCCAGCACGCTTTCCCCAGGAAAAGCAGTCGGGGTCAACGCACTGACCTTTCCTGGACTGGCATTCACCTCTCAGGGGTACCAGCCACTTGCCTTCCTGCCCCTGATCTGGGGCAACTAGTGCCAGTGACATGTGACCTTCCGAGCACTGAGAGAGGTGAGAAAGGCCAACAGCTCCATCAGTACCTCAGACTGAGAGGAAATTCTGCTGGGCCATTAAGGAGCTGCCACTCACTGATCCGATGTCTCGAAAACTACTGAGACGGACGTGTAAGAGTTTTAATATTGTTTGTGAAACTCCATTTACAAGTATTCTGTATGGACAAAGATCTGGTGCAAGGATAAAAAAAAAAAATAGAATCCATTTTCAAATCTTTATTAAAAGCTATATTATTCCTATAGTTGAGACTTCATATTCAGAGTTTATGAAGGAGACATTGAAGACATTCGTGAGAAAAAATTGAAATCAGTGGGCTGCCATTGTGTACATTTTGGTGCCTGGACATATAGTCATCAAACCCATGGGCTTCAAATGTTGTGTTATCTTGCTGTTAGGAAACATTCGCCAATAGTCTTAGTTGAAAGATAGTAACAATATAGAATATACAACAATAGAGTCATGGCTGATTAAGCCAACGTCCCACTCCATCTGATAAGACAACTGCAGAAGAGACAACCAAAGATAAAGCAAGAATTGAAATGAGCAGTACTGTATATTTAGTTTTAGCGATAAGACTTTCCGGGAAGTGACTACTCTATCAGCTAATAAGCCCAAGATGAGTCACTCATTCTAATAAGAACACTAATTTTGGTAACAGGTTATTTTAAGGAACACTATATGCAGATAATTAAGGTCTTGTTTAAAAAAGCTCAAATTTGACTATTTAAAATAAAAAACAAAAAAATATATTAGCCCTGGTACAATTATGATTGCACTGTCAATGCGAATAAATGTCAATAATTATTAACTGGGAGCATTCCTTATAAACACAACCTTGCTATGCAAACTTTTCGGCATGAAATAATAACCAGGTAGCTGCAGGATATGAAAAAATATTGAATTTTAGCAAAAAATTCTGCTGTATAATATGGAACACATATTAAAATATTAGTGACTTAAAGTTAGTAAAGTTGCCATCACTTGAGACAACCTGTACCCAAAAAAGGTCTAACATAAACATTTGATTTGATTTTCATTACTCTTTAATAACATGTTTATGTCACATTATCATAAGTAATAATGCAATAATTGCTTTTTTTACCTAACAAATATCTAGTTATGGAGCAATATAGGTTTTTATGAATAAAGACTAGTGGATAAATCTTTTACAAGTGTGTAATTTGAGCTTTATTAAGCATATTACAGTACTTTAATTAACCTCTTATATTTGTTCCTTAAAATAAATGAACTGTAACAGTAACAATTGTTGTCTGCGTTTAGAATTCAGTTCAACTTAACATTAATTTTAGATTATAGTGTACCTCTGTTTTTGGATATAATAGTTTGTAAATGTAATTTATGCCTTCATCTTATGCTAAATTAACCCTTAACTTCTGATCACTACACAGAGCTCCTTAAAAGGTTCTTAGCTTCTTAAAAGAGGTTTTAGGATAGCTGTTTTGCATGGATCTACATTAAACAACCAAGGAACAGCTAAAGAACCCCCTTTTTTACGAGTGTGGTTATCAGTGGTTATATCACTGTACCATGCCAACCGAGAAATCCATGTTTGCTATGCTAGTTTGCTTAGTTTGCAGAGAGAGAGAGAGAGAGAGAGAGAGAGAGAGATGGTAGTTAAAGTTGTATAATTATCATTTAGTTAGTTTCATAAAGTTATTAGTAACCTTACTAAGTGGTACTTATTTTAACATTGCAGTATGAAACCCATTAAACAATTAACAAACATATAGCTAGCAAAAACTTTGCTTGAAATATTTTTAGCTTTCATGGACGTTAAAACTAACGACTATGACACACACACACACACACACACACACACAAACCTCTTGCCTTTTCTCTGCTGTGATGCTGTACACAAGTCATAAGCTGCACCTGGGCAAGCCTGATGCCCCAGATGACCATATGGATGGGCCAGAACACACACACACACACACCCATCCACCTGGACACACACACACATTCATTAACACACAAATGTGCACACATGTAAATGGAAGCACCTGGGGATGAGAGAGAGAGAGAACACGAGTGCGCACCTGGACATTTACTAACCCACAACGGCCATGTGGACAAGAGGGAAAGAGAACACCTGGGGCATTCTGGGTAATCATACAGAGAGAAAGACAGACAGACCGACAGACAGATAGGAAGAAGAGTGAGAGAGAGAGAGAGAGAGAGAGAGAGAGAGAGAGATGAAATGAGATGGTGGTGGATCCCAGATGGGATATATACAATATACACAGAAAGTACTGACATCTCAAATTCTACAAGTGTACACAATCATGCAGTTTTCTGTGCAGGGGTTGGACTGAGAGAGAATATTCATAAAGAGCTAATCTAGAGCAAAGCCTGTTGGTAATAAGACTCCCATCATCCTTGTCTTCATCTGCATTTTGGCTCTGTCATTTCCAGCTCTTTAATGGTGTCATATCTTTCTTTTATTTGACCATTATCCCGTCTGCATTTCTTAAAAGCTCACCTGTGGGCTGGTGGTATGTCGTTCTGCCTTGTGAAATATCTCTTTCGTGTGTTTTATTTGATTACTTTAATCTTTTATTTTCCGACGCAGTACTTTAGTGCTCTAAAAGAGAGGCAGATGCCTTCCTAAAAGGTGATTATTGTCAAGGGCCCGCTCCCTCGCCAACACCTGTTCCATGGCAATTTACTTGTTTACTGACGAACTCAGAAGGTGATAATTTATCCCAGCCTGTTCTTTGTTCCCTGTCCATGCTCCCACTGTTCTGTACAGCAGCACAACCTGGCTCACATTTGTGAGTGTGTGTGTTTGTGTGTGTGTGTGTGTGTGTGTGTGTGAGCGTGGGAGGGGAAGAGAAAAAAGAAGACAGAGAGTGTGTGTATAAGCTCTACTTGTATAACAAATCTCTTCTTAAGAATGCGAAGGGATGGGTAATGTATGGGTTCTCTTGCTTTCCCTTGCTTGTATACCACATTTTATATTCTAAACACAACTACACTATTAGTCCCAAGAAAAAAAAAAACAATGCTATAAACAAAGCTAACTATTTACTATATAAATTAATATGTATAGCCCATTATTTGTCTAAGCTGGCACATTTTAATGTGGGAAAAAAATTGCTTGCTACAAGATAAATTTCACCATATTCCATGATCAGAATATCAATTTCCTTCCATCCATTTTCTGTATACAGGGTGGCAGGGAACCTGGAGTCTATCCCAGAGGACTCAGGGCACAATCATACACACACTCACTCACCCAGTGGACAATTTAGACATGGCAGACAGCCAGCACATTTCTTTGAACTAGGGGAAGAAACCCGAGTACTCAAAGGAAACCCCCGAAGCATGGGAAGAACATGAAAATTCGAGGCGGCAATCGAACCCCCAACCCTGGAGGCCACTCTGGAAGCCACTGTACATCCCAGAATAAGAATCTGGTATGTCACATATGTTGAAACTTTCATTGAACCCGTTTTAATGGGTCTGGGGGAATTATTTTCTTTAGATTTTCATGTCTGTGATAAAAACAGGAATAAATACTACAGAAACCAATTAAGGCCACCAAAAAGCTACAGCTTATAAACACAAATGAACAACGTTTAAAATCATAGATCCATTGTTACAATATTTACCCTTTTCATTGCGATATCAGACCATGTGAAAAAAACAAAAATAACAGCATTACTACGAATTAGAAATTATTACAAAAAACATCAAGCTGAACTGTTGCTTAAGGGGAGCATATAGGAAGTCGGCATACCTGTTATTCCTTCATCTTTATCCATAGCAGATGATGGATCTGGATGCTATTCCAAAAACAACTGGGCATAAGGCAGGAAGGATCAGTGATCTACAAATTATCAAGAATCAAAACAATTACAAATAATATAAATAAAAATTCCACCTTGTATAAGCCAGCTCTGAATACAAGGAACTTTCCTCAAGTTGCCTAAGAGATGTCACATTATTAAGTTATAACATAGAATAAATAATATTTTGTGATATTTTCGAGTGACCAGCCTGTGCGTATTAGTCGGATTGCATCAGGGATCTTTGTAGCATCTGCCAGTGCTTCTTATCTCCAATCATTCATGGCTGACTTGTACAAACTGCTAATGTTAATACTAACTGCTGGCAACTGCATCTGCCCACTCCTCTGTGTCCCTCTTTCCCATAGTAAACAACAAAAAAATGGAAAATAGCTGCCTTTTGCAGAGCAGAGGTAGACGTCCATCTCTCTCTAGGTGATGGGGTATTAAAAGCACCCGAGCCTAGCATGTCTGAATCGGCAGTTTGGGCTTTCACGTTGGATGACTTTTTCCACTTGTGTGCATTTTTGCAGACTTGATTTCGCCACAAGAGATGAGACTTTTCTGCCAATCTTGCTACAAATACAGGGGTCCTATCGGGCCTGTAGGTGAACGACAGAGTGACAGAAACAGTCGTGTTGAGTAGATGGATCATCAGTGTGCCATCCTGGATTGGCTGTGTAGTTACTCCAGCTTTGTTTATTTGCTTCAATATGCAGATGGGGAGTTTTGTGGACTAAAGGGAAAGTTGCATGTGGCTTTGGTAGGTGGACAGTGAATTAAAAAGTCTGTTATTTCCCCTTATCCTAGCAAAACAAGGCATTGTAAAGTTAAAGTTACCTCATGTCCTCTTAAATGAAGCAGTCTGACGCTACACCCTGCTGCTCCAGTGTCCCTTAAGTGCAAATGCACTAAGCCTTCCTTTGATATTGTGAAGTAATCAGCCTCTCTACTTCGGCAAGGAAATACCTGATACCATTATCTGTTGGTATGTTCTCATTTTATTCACTTTTATTTCGGAGGAAAAGTTGCTTATGCAAACTGTAATGCTATTATATACTTTCATTGCATCTGTGTGGGAGATGCAGATGCATCAGACTGAAAACAGATCTTACTGGCTGCTTGTTCGGTAAAAGCAGATGCAATTATTCCTTACTTTGGATTGGAATTATATTCTACATCAGGAAGAAGCGTCAAATCCATCCGAGGTCCACGGTCTGATCAAGATTACATGCATGTAACAGATACTGAATCCCAATCCACGCTTTAGACATTTGTGATTTATCATACATCCCACTTTGCTTGATGCATGCGAATCTGATACGGTAAAATTGCATAGCTTATCCCAGAAACCAGAGCAAATGAAGATTTGCAATTTTAAGTTGAGAAACCGGCGTTAAAATGCTCCGGCTTATGAGAGAAAAATGAGGGTCGCCTTAACCTTATCTATATTTGGATTGCTCATTTCAGTTTAGTTTAAGGTTAAGTGGTAATTTAAGTAGGAGTCTAAAATGCAGTGAAGCCCTCATCTATAAACTAGTGTCATTACACAGAAAGAGCTGGCACAGCTATGAGAGCCCACGGTGCAGCCTTAAACTGCCACGACTTCCACTTTAGTTATTAATCTAATAAGTGAAGTTTAGGTGCTAAAAGAGGGCCAGGTGTGCGTGTGTGGCAGTGTGGCCTTAGGGACGCGGTGCGTCATGTAACTCTGTGTGTGTGTGTGTGTGTGTGTGTGTACGTAAGTATGTGTGTGCATCAGGTGGGCTTGAACTGCCTCATTTGACACAGCCAGCATGTGTTCTGGACGTGTCGTAACCTGAGCAGCAGGACTGTGCTGCCTAATGATGAAAAACTGGCGTCTGCCACCTAAATTATCATCATCAGCTTACCCTCCGTACACCCCCTCATCACCGCTGTGCCTCCGCCATCTCCTCACACTCCCTACTGTCACACACCGAGAACACCGAGTAACACTCTCACACCATGGCAGCGTCTGAATAGTCAGATAAAGTAAGAGCCACGATGTGGCGAGCAACCCGGGAGTTACAGAAAGACATTCAGGTTCCTTAATATGTGCAGAAAGACAGCACTGTGTACTGTTTAAATATCTTGTTCAATGATGTTAATCTGTTAATCAGTTTTTGAATGAAAATAAGGATTTATGGCCCATAATCCTTAGTCCAGTGGGCACATTCGGGTTACTGAAATTTTTAAGTTTGCTTGTTTTGAACTCTGTTTTATTTGTGTAAAAAGTTGTTAAATAGTTGGAGTTTTTAGATTTGATTTCAGTGACTTTAGCCTGACCTCATTTCCACCCACATACCCAAAGCTCCGCCTCCAAAATTAACAGTGATACAACTAGATTCAGCTATAAGCCTGACCAATCAGAGGTCAATCGAAATAAAATAAAAAAAACTCTGGCCTTTCTTTTAATTTTCTACAATCTATCTATCTATCTATCTATCTATCTATCTGTCTATCTATCTATCTATCTATCTATCTATCTATCTATCTATCTATCTATCTATCTATCTATCTATCTATCTATCTATCTGTCTGTCTATCTATCTATCTATCTATCTATCTATCTATCTATCTATCTATCTATCTATCTATCTATCTATCTATCTATCTATCTATCTATCTATCTTTAAGCTATAAAACCTATATATTTTTTTATCTTTGGATGCTAAGCACTCAAAAAAGTATATTTTGGAAAAGATCAAATAAATCTGTCTGTTTTTTTTTTTCACCTTGGGCATTTCGTCCTGTCACTGAGGTTTCTGTGAGAGAGAGAGAGAGAGAGAGAGAGAGAGAAATAAAATCTTAGCAATTCACAAAAATTGTCATATGGATGCAGAGATTTTGGAAGACAGGCAGAGGTGACGGTGCCATGTGTGCCATGCTGGCTTGTATCTCTGTGGCGAGAGCCAGCGTCTTCACCCGCCCTGAGAAATAATAAATAATGGCCCCGTTTTGTTCTCGGCTGTGGCCTGCAGCCCGTGCCATAAGACATTAGAGGCAATTTGCAGTCAACACGCAGACCTGCTTCATCTAAAATATTATCAATGAGCTTGTCAAACCCGGCCCTAACCTCCTTTTGTTATTTTCAGCAGTGGCCTCAGTAGGATCGGTGGGCTCAATCCGGCCTCATACCCCTGCTTCCCCTGTAGACTAGCAACAGGATGTCATACACCTGTTTTGCTTAAGGCTGGCACGCTGTGCGCCCTCTGTCTGCGCTGGCATTGGCCCGTACGCTCACCCGGCTGGCCGTATATGTCAGGATGTGAAATGATGGTTGTTGTAGGTGCAGCTGTTGCATAAGAAGAGTGCCAGGGGCTCAAGCTTCCCACCGTGAGCTTTAATTTGCTCCCTCTCTCTCTGTCTCTCTCGGCCCCTCACCTTCTCTAGGCCTCTGCAGATGTAGCAAGGCCAGCGCCCTCACACAGATGGGTCTCTGCCCAAGGCAGTTTGTGTGTTTGTGTGCGTGTGTGTGGGGGACAAAGCCCAGAATCTGAAAGAAGCCCACTATACTGCATCATCTAGCTTCTGGCTGTGGGAATTCCTGTCTATTTTTTGCTGTAGCACGTACTGTAACATTCACTGGACTGTACAGTATAAATAATGACAGCTAAGAGAAGACATACTGACTAAATTATTAAAGTATGTCTGAATCTCTGAATCAAAACTGTGATTTTATAGTTTTTTCTCTTTTTTATTATTTTTTTGTACACACACACACAAACATATATATGGAATATCAGATACAGAATACCTTCTTATATGTAATAGTGACATATGTGAGCCACCTTAATAACAGTTAAGCTAGTTAACAGCTATCTAACTAGGCTAGCTAAAAGTTTTGATGTTTTGGCTTGAGACCTAAAAATGCAAATTGAGCTCAGACAGAGAAATGATACTTACCTCCTTCTGTGCCAAATGTAAGCTAGTTCAATAGGTGTTAGCAATCTGGCTATTCATAAACTATGCTAACTCTTCATAACAAGATTTTCATATTCAAAGGTCCTGACATTTTAATAACACTTTTCTAAGCATTCACTAGAACCTGGGGCTCTTAAACTTTTTTTGTAGCCTTAAAATAAGTCCACAGGCTCTCTTAGCAAAGATTTTCTTTATAGAAACATCTAAATACTCAGTGCATTATTTAAATTTGTGCTATATCCTGGAGCCATAGTAACGTCTGAAATTCCCATCAGTAGAACAGAACAGGTCTATAGTGGTATTGTTTATAGGGCCTATTAGTTTGTGAGTTTAAATAAATCAAGTTCAGATGATCAGTTAGGTTAATACCTAACAATGCAATAATAAATATAACAAGCACAATACACATTGTTTCCCTTTGCTGTTTTAAAGATCTGAACTTGGTTGCAGGGCATTTAGCATTTGCTATTCAAGTCATTTTCCAGCTCTTATAAATGTTATCATTGAGCGTGTCTCTTTTAGCCCACATCAATAGCCAGCACTGCCGTGTTCTTGGCCTAATCAGAAGGCTGAGTTGACTTGTTGGGGAGCGTTTAAGATCGTGTGAATGGTGGTTATACCCTTGGCGTTATTTCATTGGGGGCCCTCGTCAGGAGGCCTTTTTGTAAAGTTGTCTTCCTCCCAGACAATCAATAGCTTTTGTTGTGCTCCCAGAATGCAGTGGGAGACGCCACGTGTGCTGATGCTTGGCAGCGGGAAATGTTTGGGCAACTCACCCACGCAACCACTTATATCCACATCACTTCAAGTGCACTCTCACAAACACACACACACAAACAGTCACACACATACACACACACACACACACAGTGATGCTGACTAATTACACTCCCATGCACACACACACACACACACACACACAGTGATGCTGACTAATTACACTCCCATGCACACACACACACCACACACACACAGTAATGTTTTTTTTGTAATAATCTAATGCGGAGCAATGTAGGATAAGTCTGAGAACATAAACCTTGAATAAATTCCCCTCCTTTTGCTGCATAATTTTGATGATAATCATGCAACTTTTTTTTGTTTGGTTCAACCGTCTAAATCTGTATTATACTATGCAAACTTCATATACCTTATGACTTCATTAACATTTTTTGAAGTCCTAAAGGGATCACATTACCTCAATTTACTGTAAAATATGTTAGCAGGAACATGTTGTTTATTAAGAAAAAACACCCACAAAAACAAAAGACTCTCGCTTCTCACACATCACTGTCACAGTATGGCCTCTACCCATGAGCAGTAGCGAGTCAAAGTCTATTCTCACTGCACGTTTACACACCATGCAAAAAGCAAAACAATTGTCACATATCAGGAGCAACCTTGAGTGCTCTGCCTTTGATGTTAGCAACTGCCATGTGAGCTATGAAGATGCGCCGTGGAAGAGAGCTGACAGATAAAACACAGAACGCTGCCACCATCACTCTCGCACCCCACGTAATAGGGGTGAGGGGACAAGAGAACGAGGAAGACAGCAGCCCCCTCGAATTACCTCGTGTTTGTTTTCTGACATGGCAGCCGACCGAGATTTCCATACTGATCTTCCTTACAAGTGCTGACACTAAAAAGAGAGCGTGAGCAGGCCTTTGATGAACATGTTAGCTGCGGTCGGAAACGTAATGTCACCTTGCTCTCGTCGTAACAAGGAACAATGACGTCCAAACGCTGAGGAAATGGTTATAAGGCTTCGAGTGTTGGAATAATGTTGTCATGCTACATTGCACAGGAATGTGACGCGCTACATAGAACCGGCTTCACGAATTATTTTTAAAAAATGTTTTTAACAAAAACCTTTTAATTTAATGATATTTTCCAGTGACAAATTTTTTACTCCTCACTGTAAAAGTATGGTGCTTTGGGTATTAGGCTTGGAAAAATCTTTATCTATGCAAAGCTTGTGTAATATGTCCTTTTTCTAAAGCCATGGTGAAGTTAGTAATTCCTATGCATGTGCTCAAAGCTATAAAGCCAAGCAGCTGTATTCTCTGGCCCAGTCTAGCATTAGGGTGCGCCTGCTGACTCTGTAGCTTGACGACGGGGCTAAACAGCAAAGGCGTTATTGCCCCCTGGATAGGTCATTTGGTGGCTGTAGCCAAGAGCTAAACTGAAAGAGGGCTTTTAAAGAGCGGGAACAGGTGCGACTCACCGTAGGGGTTGGATGAGGCGCAAACACCGCGGCGAGCCGCTCGTCATCGGCGAACATTCTCTCGCTGCCTCGTAATTAGGCCATGGCTTCAATGGAAACTAACTCAGGCCATATGGGCTAATGTAGCCACAATGGAGACCCCCCACACAGGTAACAGTCTGTCGACACTGAGGCCAGCTCCCAGTAAACTAAACACCGCCGCTGCCAGATAACCCACCGCTTAAGACAGGCAGGAGTGTGAAAGGGAGAAAAACACACTTTGCTTTTTAAGTTTCGCCTGCAGTTGAAGGTCAAAGTACCGAAACGATGCTAGGAGATAAGGAAGATATATTTGCATATAAAAACCCTTATGGCTCAATATGACCATTTTATATCGTGATGTCTAAACTGCATGTGGATAAAGGTGTGAAGGTGCATTTCATCACGTTATGGGAGCTCAAGTATACACGTGACATCGCGTGAAAAGTACGTGATGCATGATGACATTAAAAAAATATTATTGTGCGAAAATGACATTTGAGGAATTAAATCACATACCTTAAATTTAAATAAATTATGTGAAAATAAATAAAGCTTGTGTAATAAAAAAAAATGATTCTCTAAATGTTCAAAGCATGACATGAGAAGTGTCTTAAAACAACATGTGAAGCTGAACGACAAAATGGCCTACATCCAATACACACTATACATTTAATAACCTCTACTTTGTAGCTCACAATTAACTTTTTGGCAGATAATATTAAACAGAGGATATGCTGGATCAAGTGCTATTTTAAATTTTAATCAGATTTGTAGTAGACGATATAATAATACAATAATTCCAATTAACTCAATGGATTTATGTAGCAGTCGATGTATTATACTAAACATCTATTAAATGTTTATTTAACTGCTTTCCATCTTCATTCATACACTGTATAATTATATTGTATAATTGAAACTTTCATTGTTTAAATTGATTTTATATTAAAATCAACAATATCAATAATAATATAAATGATATTAGCTAAACATGCGGACCAAATGATCCAGTGTGGCGACCCCAACCAGGGAGCAGCCGAAAGAAGAACTATATTTATATGAGAATTTTGATATCATTTATTAGCTAAAATTAAATTGAATGAAAAATATATTGGATATTCAATTCTATCTTGATTTTTTTATTTATTAATTTATTTATTTACTTATGATTTATTATTATTTTTTTAATTATTTATTTATTTATTATTAAGATTTTTTGAGACTTGAAAACCCTGTCGCCAGAAAAGTCTGGCAACCTTAGAAGCAGGATATTTTCATAATCTGAGTAAAACATTTCATCAAACATGTGCCCAACTCTGAAGATAAGGAACATTCTCTATATAAATAATGATGGAAATTTTGGACACGAGTCACCAGTTCTGAACACCGAGCATGGCTTTTCGAAAATAAATTTGTTTGTTCTAAGAAAGAAGGAAATGTTCCTAAACACTTAGCTGGCCTAATTATTAGTTTTAATCTCTCTTTGTCTCTTTCTCTCATTTGCCAGCTGTGTTGTGAGCAGCACTGGTTGTTTCCTGCATCTGGCATGGCACCCTGGGAAACCATCGCTCTCATCCAGATTTATAACACAAACGTGCAATCCGTGCTATTTTTGACATGACTTTGGTCATCGGGACTTCTGCATCCATCTCTCACGCATGTTCTCAGTTTGAGTTTATTAAGTGGAAATATTTAGACATTCAGAGCTCCATATGTCACTGAAGTTAGTGGAGGCTTTATCATTTTAAATGGTGAGGGACTCGTTGTGATAACAGCCTCAAGCCAGATGAGGTGGCTGAAAACAAAGAAGCGGGCGTCCAATCTGTCTGCATCAGGGGAAGGAATTATGAGAGCTTGTGGGAGCCAACATCTGTTGTGGCGAGAATGCGATGCAACACGACCAAATGATGTGTGTGTGTATGTGTGTGTGTGTGTGTGTGTGTGTGTGTGGGAGCTCGCTAATGTGCGACTTCAAGCCCAAGCAAAGCGCCTGACAGATCCTCCGATGAGAGATATGTTGTGTTTGTTTCACAGTTTGCGGAGATCATGTCAATAAATGTTTTGGATCAAAAATGCTCTTCAAAACGCGATAATTGATTCGGTGTGAAAAAGCGTGGGCTGATAATTACGGATGCAGGAAAAATACACGGCTGCCGAATATTTATCAGATGTCTCGGCTGATATTGCCGAGCTGTGGAGGAGTTTAATGAATTTGTCATAAGGCAGAACCCAGCCATCTGATATTAGCTAACAAGGCCTGCTATGCAGAAGAGCCCCGTTTTCAACCAAAGAAGGCTGTCAGGATTTTATACCTCATGCATATTAACACACATTTTTAATACAGCTTTATTTTGGCTTAGTTTATTTTGAGGGGAATATGTACACAAGCTGCCCACTTGAGTAAAAATAAAAAAATAAAAATGACTTAGTCATTTGGTTAATGTTAGACTAATAATTACAAACACACTGGAGGTAAAGTATGATATTTATTTATTTATTTATTTATTTATTTATAGTGAACCTATAAAAAATATCTCTGTGCTCTCTATTTTTTAAAAGTAGGATAAACTTAACTTAAAATAAACAAATAGTAGATTTATAAAGATCTCAGTAGCAATCTATTGAAATCTAATAATAAATAAATATTTTGAAAGAAATACCTCAATACAGATTTTTAATTTTAATCTTTTTTTTTAATTTATTTTAAAAGGTAAACACATGAACCAAGGCTAAATAATACCAGTATTACAAAACCTTTCTTCTAGGCTATGTGTGATGAATAATAACATTTAACACCAGGAAGCTTTATCACAGACGAATTTTGGTTTATAATTAAAAAACATTTTTTATAAACACTCTCCACAGGTCTCACATCAAAATCATCACTGCAAAAAAATATATTCTTTTCTTTTTTTTTTCTCCCTGAAACCCAGAAATGATAATGAGTGTTGATCTTGTTAACAAGGCATCACTTACACACAGAGAGAGAGAAAAAGGATCATTAGCCTGAAGGTAAATTACAAATTCTCCATCCAAATGACAGGCTGATGATGCTAATTCCACATTCAAGGCACCTCACACTGTCTTTAAGGTGTAATAAAAATAATAAGATGATTGTCAAATTAGTCGAATTTTGTTGTCATGTGCCGGGACACTTCGACAAACCTGATTTTGACTCATTATCATAATATCACTACGGAGCGTATATACGCCAGGAACACTCTGAGTTGGTGTTATTTCCTACTAGCTTTTTTATTTCTGTTATTTGTGTTACAGTTTTTTGTTCTTCGTGGTGGAACTGAGAGATTCAGAGCTCTCGTCTCTGTCTATATTATCGGCAGTCTCTGTGACAGTTACACCGCTTTCCACAAAGCAATGCCTTCCTGCCTTTATTATCCTTCCTAGTTTTGTCACTACAGAGCTGCATCTACACACACACACACACACACACAAAGATTAGGGCCCGTGTCTAGCCATTGTCAGTCACTTAAGCAACTTGCAGCCAGCGCCTGAGGTGCTTTCATGTCTTTGAGGCCTCTTCTTACACTCCTCCATCTCCTCACTTTGACATTACACTCCTCTGTACAAGAGACTCTCTCTCTCTCTCTCTCTCTCTCTCGCTTATTCATCCTCCTTCTTTCATGAACAGACAGAAAAACGCCTGATGCAAAGTTTGGCCTGACAACCAGATAAAGAGAAGCGCAGACGTTTTAGTAGGCGATTTTTAAATTCTGCCTCTTTTTTTTCTCTCTCTCCCTGCGAGGTGGAAATAATCCTGGCGGCAGCTGTAAGTGCTGATCAAGAAGCAGTTTAAGCGAGAAGAGGCATACCGAGACATGCTGATGGTATTGTTAAGTGAAAAGTTGAAACTTTCGCTCTGTTGTACCTGCTGGATTCTGTTGTCTAGACCACGAGAGAGCTCTGCTTGCAGTTTAGAATGCGCTCGAAGACGCTTTGTAGTGGATGTCAGCTCGTGTATAACGAGAATAACACGCGAGTCCTTGATGATGTACAGTATATGTATATAGTATGAGAGACACGAATCAGAACCTGTAGAAATGCTAGGAGCGCCGATCGCGATAGTGATATTAAACGGGAACAACGTCTCGTTGATGACATGATCCTATAATGCAGAAATGAATAATGCAGAAAGAAACTTTAGACTTCTTCATATCAGTTTGTTCTTTTTCAATATTTTCTTGTGCTGCACAAAAGTCCGAAATTTTCCACCAGCAGATAATTTGATTGGAAAGACAGAAATCAAATTTCATGTATTAAATGGCACAACAGTATACGTCGCTCTTTTGTCTGAAGATTATGAGTTTGAATCCGGATGATGGATCAAATCAAGAGAGCAATATAACACTTTCTCTTTACAAGGGAGGGATAGTATGATCTCCTGCCCCTGTCGCTAGACAATCTTTGGCTTCTGTGAGCTCATGTATGAGGAAGAGGGCAGATAGCACTTATCTCTGACCTGTCGCATCCATGGGAATTGGAACAAATGAGTTAAAAATATAAACCTTACATTGACTGCCAGGGCTTAGCCCTTTTAGCCTACCTACAATCCACCAGTCACCCCTGGGTATATAAATGTTCTAAAATTGAGCTCAGATGTTGGTAATGCTGATGTACAGTGAAAAGTCTTTCAGTTGTAATCTAATTGCAATAGCACTTATTAAAGCATCCTGGGCCTCCACTGAGGATGGGAACTGGAAGACAAGTGTGTGGTGTGGTGTAGTGTGGTGTGATGGTGCAATCATTTCCTTCTTTTCCTGCTCATGCTAAACAGGTTCCAGGGGCCTGGGCACAGGCACAGGAAATGCTGCTGTATGAGGAAGTAAAAAATGCTGGTCAGTCTTTGGGGAGCTGCTTTTGTCTGACGGATATCCTGCTGGAGCAAAGTCTCACGACCTCAGGTCTGGAGAGAGAGAAAGAGAGAGAGATGATCACTGATCATCTACTCATTTATCATACAGACACAACACGACTGACAGTGAAACACAATAGTAGTGTGTTGAATGTTCAAGATGATGGTCTCCTTAGCTGAAGAGGAATTCACACACACAGGCATAAAAGGTGGTGAAATCACTACATGTCATTAGGAGACAGAAATTCAAACAAGGAAATTTACAATATTATAAAGTGTCATAGTTATTTAACCTGAAAAAGTGTTAAAGTGTTAAAAATACTTTTCCTTTCCTTTTCCTATCATAATACATGCCTCTGTGTGCACATGTAAAAAAAAATTGTTTTGTAATCCTTATTGTGTATTTTAAGCTTTTAGAAAGTCACACATAACATACACATCTGCTTTTATATAATGTACTGCAAATATACTGTATATATAAATAGACAGAGAGAGGGAGAGAGAGAGCGAGAGAGAGAGAGAGAGAGAGACAGAGAGAGGCAGGAGATGGAGGAGTGTAAGAAGAGGCCTGAAAGCCATGAAAGACATAAAAGGATCTCAAGCGCTGGAGGTTACTTAAGTTACTGACAATGGCTAGACACAGGCCCTAATCTGTGTGTGTGTGTGTGTGTGTGTATAGATGCAGCTCTATAGTGTTATGTACTTCCCATAACAATAAGCGATAAGAATTTTCTACACCTAAACCTAAATCTAAGCAGTGGCTACCATCGCTGCCTCATAACTCCAGTACGGTTACTGCTAAGGTCCTCGACCTTCGTCTGGATGAAGGTTAATCAAGGCCGTGAATGAATAAATGAATAATCCTTAATCTATCCCTAACCTTAATCACACAAAATTATTTTACTCTTTCAGTTCTTAAAAAATGAAGCATATGGATGGTATTGGAATTTGATTTGTTGTCATGATTATATTGCTGGTTATGTTGCTTATCTCTGGATAGTTTTGGCTTTTTACTGCATAGTCAGGACACTTTGGTATGTAACATACCAAAACAAAAGGCACCCAAAGGAGTTTGCTGGTTTGTGTAAAATATGATTTGAGTCACGTAGCCAAACAAAAATAAGCGTCTATCTATCACACCACTTTTTATTCATTCATTCATTCATTCATTCATTCATTCATTCATTCATTCATTTATTTATTTATTTATTTATTTATTTATTTATTTATTTATTTATTGTTTTGTTTCAGAGGGTTTCCCTTTTTTCAGTTGGTTCCACTTCTGATAGCAAAGAAACCTGCATGCAGGAGTTTATATTATAGTGTTAGAGCTAAGAAAACATAACCTTCATTGTTAGATTTTTTGGTTGTTTTTTTTTTTGCCTGTTTGAATAATCAGCATTATAATCCATGCAGCAAACTGTGAGAGCGACGGGAGAAAATCTTTAATGCTAGGATTTTAATTTGCTGTTGTGATCATGCTTCGAAGACATCAGGTGAATGAAAGCAAAGGTCACTTTCGTTGTACTAAATAACACACACACACACACATACACACACATACACACACACACACACGTTTGGGCCCTGCACCCTGAACATGTTCCAGCATGCCTGTTCGGAGTTTGGGGAATTACATCAGCAACAAAGCAAATAGCAACAAACACACAGCGTAAACAAGCGAGCAGGCAGCTTGCTGTGCTACACACCTTCCTGGATGTGCTCCAATTTCTCGGTGCCACTCCAACTTTAGCACATCTTTAAAACATCAATACGTAATTGAGACCGAGACTTCGCACCAAAGATTTGCATCTTTTTTTTTTTTCTAGAAAGCCCCCCCCTACTCATTTGATCCCTGTGGCTCACCAGCTGGTTCCAGTGTATCTCCAGTTCAACCAGAGCCTCCAAGTTCACATACTTCACTTAATTGGTTCCCAAGGCAAGAATTAAATATTTACTTTAAAGCACTTTAAAATTCAATTGATTTTTATCTGACAGCTGTGCTGGTCTCGAGTGGGCTGATTGCATGCGCTCACCACGTAGTCCCATGAGTGTTTGAGAAAGTGTGCAGCACAAACAGCTGAAATCCTCCTCCTTCCAAACACACACACAAGCACACTCAGCACTGCCCTGTGATCAAGTATGGACATGGACACTGACTTGACCTGTAACCTCATCCATTGTACTGGAGGCTTAAGGCTGAGATAAAGCAAGAAAAGATAGAGTGGGTGCAACAGCTGATCACTCAATGCAGCAGGTGACTGAGAGAGTCAGAGCTTTAATATAGACACTCTTCCCAAACAATACACATTAATTAAGTGTTTAATTTACACACACACACACACACACACACACACACATATGAAGCACATAAAAATGTCCTGCAAATTAACTTGAACAATAAATAAATAAATAAATACATACATTAATAAGAATTTGAAGAGACTTCAAGTTTTTTGGGCTTATTTGGTTTTCTAGCAGCTTGAGTGAGAACATTAATGTTCACATTAATGGCTATAAATCATCATCATCATCATCATCATCATCACAATATCCAACATGTCAAACCAAACATGGAACATTCTTTTACTCTACCTTTTATGGCTTTGTATCAGCTGTGACAAAAGTGGTGAGCAATGCTATATATATATATATATATATATATATATATATATATATATATATATGTTTTGTATTTTATTTATTATCAGTGATTTAATTATCAGACATTTAATTAATAATATATGACAACATGAATAATAATGATAATAATAATAATAATAGTTGTAGTAGTATTAATCAGCAACATCCTCTTACTCAACTACAACATGCGCCTGTAATTTTGTTCTTTCTTTCATGTTGCATTTGTGACATAAAAATATTCTACATAAATATTTCTTTTTCTTTTTAAATCTATTACTATGAAATTTGCTTTTAAATTTGTTTCATTTGAAAACAATGTGTCTTTGGCACACACTGCTTCAATCATAACATTTAAGAAAGTTTTGACCCCCCCCCCCCTTCACCCCTCACCCCTCACCCCAAAAAACCCCACTTATGTAGATGATGTGTGACATGTTGCCATCAGTTACACAGAGCAGAGTGCTGCTAGCTTCACCGATGATTTCATTTCCTTTAGTACCAATCTTGAGCAGGTAACAAAAAAACATAAAATAAAATGAAATGAAATAAAAAATAAAAACTACTCTGGAGAAAAATAGAGTTAGAGTTTTCTGTTGCCAAATCCTCTGGTTTCATTTTTTTTTCCATTTTAGCAGTTTTTAAATATTAACCATGTGCCAAAGGCGTAATTATACTAATGACTTACTTTGTAAATCATTGCAACTTTACTACACATTTGATATTCCCAACTTTCCAAGACACAAAAGCAGGACACTATCCTGCATGCTGAGCAGATGAGAGCATCTCGTAGACATCACAGTCATCCAGCAGCCTTTCTTTTGCCAGACAGTACATTGTTTGCAGGATTATGAAACCCAACTGCGTTACTTTTAAAAATTTGCCCTCTCTGTAGATGTCCACTGAGGAGCCCCAGACTCCATGGTGAAAACTCATCGATGCTATCCTGACAATCTCAGATGCTTTACTTTAGCAATATAGAAGCAGGGTGTATAAGTATAAATAAATAATGACCTTGCTGTAGAGGAACTGACATGGCTGTTCTATCTCATCGTCTTTCTGAAACCCACAGAGTCCTGAGTGTCTGTTCAGCTTGAACTTGACTTTCATTCCCAGAGCGTCGCTCCGGTGTTTCCACCCAAAACTGTGGGAGAGTGATGAGAGCCTATTTAGGAATCCATCACAAATGATTCGGGTTACTGTACTTGTCAATCAACGACCCTTACGTTGAACCCGTTATTCATCATACATTCCATTCATTTGATGGTATACCGCAATTCATTACTTCTCATCAAAGTAGTGACAGTGGAAATGGGCTTGAAGCTGTGAATAATGAAAATGTGAGTCATCATAAATTTAAAGCTTAGAAGGAAATGACCTGCAACTCAATATGACTGGTGACATAAATGTAAAACGTGGAGGTTTGTATAAAATATACTCCCAGCTGAACCTAAGTGTAAAGTTTTTGGATTATACAAAACCTGATGTTGAAATGCAGGTAATGAATATTTTAATGTGCAATTAATTATACCTGATGCCTAAGAATCAGATTAATTTAAATAGTGTGAAATAACAATAAAAAACAAAACAAAACAAAGCAAAAATAAAAAAATAAATAAACTGGTCTTACTATGGCGTCACAGCTTATTTTATTTCTATTAGAATTTACATGTTGAAAGCAATTTTATTTTATTTTATTTTATCTCATTTTATTTCATCTTATTTTATTTATTTTTTTATTTTATTTATAAAATAAATGAAAAATGAAAAATTTATAAAAATTAAAATTTATAAAATAAATTTTATTTTATTTATTTATTCTATTATATTTTTTCTTTTTCTTTTCTTCTTTTTTTTTTTGAATTAACAAATAAATCCATGGAGCTTTATTGCCTGTATATATTATGATTTATTCTGTAAATCGGATAATGTAAAATAGATGTATGAAATAATAAATAAATAATAATAAATAATAATAAATAATAATGAAATAATGTAAAAAAAAAAAACATGTTTTGCTTGAAAACAGCTGTGGTTGTAAAGGTATTAAGGTATAATCGTTGCAAGAAATTACATAAAATATTAACCTAAAGAAAAATAAAGTAATCAAGCATTTCAAAACTTTTCAGATATATACTAAGCTGAGTTACCCTAAAAAAAATAAAAAGCCTTATCTCAAATAAAAGAGCACCAGTCGAGGGTCTTGAATACAGTAGGTTTCTTTTTCTTGAAAGTATTTAAAGTAAATCAAGGAAGTCTACTCACTCGAGCTGTTACCCTGTCAGCATTAAGAGCATTACTGTAATCACTACTTTAGTCGCCTCTTTACTGCATTGTGGGAACTGCTCAATGTGTGTTTGACACACAGTAATTGTCCTGCAATTAAGGTCTCTGATATCAAGGGAGGTGTTTGTTTTATGCCTTCAATTTCCCTGTAATTGCTGCGCCGTCGATTAGGAGGACTTCACCTTTAAATCAGAAGCTAAAGAGAGCTTAAAGTGTAATGATAATGTAAAGATCCTCACTTTCAGCTCCAAATTCTTCCTCAGCTTTTTTCTGACTAATAATGCTTAAATTACTGATTGTCACATATGGGTTCTGACCTGGGTTAATACACGTTAAAGTAGGTTAAGTCCAGACACAGAACCGGACATAAGGGCACGACAGCAACAATTAATCCAGACATCTGTAAAGGTGACAAAGGTTCGTATTATTACATACAGCATATATTCTTAACTTAACAACACAGTGAATTTATTAATTAATTAATTTATTTAATCTTTTTTATTTTACCTTTTTGCAATTTGAGTGACCACGTGAGATTTACTAAATAATCATTAAGTCTTAAATCAGGTTTTGTATTGTCTATGGAAATGGTATAATTCTCTTACTATTTTTTTCCTTCCCAATCTGTTTATGTGTGTGTGTGTGTAATCCCCTGAGTGTGTGTGTGACCATGTAGGCAGATTGACCAGGTTATTATCATGTACTTTCCGGCCTTAATATGTGGCAGATTCACCTCCAGATTTTGGACATTAGTGCACTTTGTCAGTCTGCTCCCAGTGGCTCAATGGCAGGAGGAAGAATAAAATTGAAGCAAATATGCACCCCTGAGTAAAGAGTGTGCACAAGGTGGTGTGTGTGTGTGTGTGTGTGTCTGTGTGTGTTTGTGTGTCTTGATTGAGGTGTGCTGTTTATGTTCAGTGAAGGAGGAAAGCACAAGCAGTTAACCTGCTATCTCTCCAAACCCAGGCCTGTATTGCACTCAAAGGTCTGAGCATTGTGTTTTATTTTTTGTATTTTCCCCCCTTTTTTTGCATGAGAGAGTGGCACTCGCAGACCCAACACTCATTAGCACTTCAATTAAATAAAAAAGGGACAGAGCCACGTCTGAATCCAGAGCCAATTTGGCAGCGGGCCTTGAATGCGGCACGGCACAGCCTCTTTTCTTTCTGCAATTCAGCCTCTAAACAAAAGTGACAGGATCTGTCAACGCAGGCGAACAGGCCGGGGATTCACCTGAGCATCTAAGTTATATAACACTAGTCAGATTATAATTAGTGTCAGTTTTAATCTGCTTGTGAGCGCTACTGCATCTGCAAGCTGTGGCACAGGAAGTGTCAGTGTGTGTGATAGCCTCCTGTTCACCCCACCAACTCTAACCTGCACATGAATATTTCAAGGGGATTCTGAGGGCAGGAGGAAAGATTTAATTATTTCAAATTAGGAGGTGCCGCGTGATTTGGCCCTAACGACCCACCTCGCCTTGTGCTGGAAAGCAAGAACAAGGGCAAATGTGCAGCGCTACGAAAAGAGGAGCTTGTAATGGTGATCAAAATCACTTTTTGTCACTGAGGAGGTGTGTTAGTTGTGGTTTAAGAAAAGGACAGGTCATTAATTCACAGTCCTGGTTTGCATGTGCTTGACGCACACTGATTATAGACTCTGTGACAGAACTATAGCTCCTTTGTTCTCTCTGTTTTTGTCCTCAGCACATCACATTCTTTTTTAGGATCCTGTTTTCTCCATTACGTTTGTGTAGTAGAAGTTAAAAAGTGTTATTTTTTTATTATTTTTTTGAGAAGTGTTTTGGAGATTTTAATGTAATATATATATATATACGTTTTTCAAGAATAGTGTCTGAGCTTTTTTGTGAAGAGGTGTCTGTTTTAAGAGTAGGATGTTTGAAGTACTCCAGGGGGTCTTGAACTCAGCGTGACTCTTCAACACACACCAAGTCCACATTCCATTTCCACAGCCATATCGAAACTAACTCCCCACAGTACACTGGACACATACACACACTCACTCACACACACACACACACACACACACACATGTGCAGCTGTATATCCTTTCTGAACAGCTTCGATGAAAGAAAAAAATGTCAGTGTTATATGAAAATAATTGAAATTCAATATAACACAATCATAATAATTTCTCAGTGCAAAGCATTTTCGGAATTTAATACACTGGTGATTTGTAGTCTGTAATATCTTATTCAACTTTAATAAGCAAACCATAAAATTTGTGCATTAGCTCACACCAAGTTTAATAGCGTTTTATGCATTTCTTAATTGTTTTCTAATATTAACTCTTACTATAAAAGTCAGTAAACTACTTTCTTTATTGCGTTACTAAAGTCTGCGTCACCTTATTAATCTAAAGACCTTAACTTTGCGAAACGCCTGACATAATACCGGCTGGATCATCGGTTTTAATCTGTTATTCATAACATGCTGGTGTAATTAAAAGGTCTATGTAAAGAGCGAAGCATCAGATATTGAAATTAATTTGCCTACCTGTGTATCTGTGTATTTATGGTTGGTAGGAACTCAAGTGCATATATTCAGATTATATGTAAATACGATAGGTTAGTAGATCTAATAAAAAAACTCACGGTATATAATCTACATTTGACATTTATTTATTCAATATCAATAATTACATCGAAGTGCAAGAGGACCGCTTCTAAAATGTTCATATACCTCCAAAAAGTTTATCATACCTGTCAAAGTCAGCGCATCAAAGACTAATACTTTATTAAGAAATAGTCTATAGGGAAAGAAGAATCCTGTTATAGCACACCGAGCTGAATGCAAGACTAATTAAAAAGCATATTTTTACATTATTAATTTCTGAGTTTCACACTTAATGAATGTGAAATGACAGGGCTCCTATTTTTACATCCACGCACGGAGAGGAAGAGGAGCTGGGGAATACAGGTCTGCAGGTTTGAGCCAACGCACCGGTGTGTGGAAAGACGGCTTCGCTACTCGGGAGTAGAGCTACACAACTGATATAAAAATCTTAAAGGATTCTGGCATATGCATACCATTCAGTTTGATGCTTTTTGACAAGAAGAATCATTGTTTTCTTTCTTTTTGGAAAAACAAAAAACAAAACAGAATCTGTGACATGATATTATTTATAGTATACAATATCATGCATTATATATCAATATCTGTAATCTTAGAAAATCTTAAATGAATTGAAAAGAAGTAAAGATGAATATTTGAACATGGAAAGGTGTGAGATGCACAAGCATGTTGAAACGCTTCCTTCGGTGCTCTGTTTTGTTTTGCTTTGAGAGAAAGCAAGAAGAGGAAGTGCAAGGATTGATAGAGAGAGAGAGAGACAGAGAGAGAGAGAGAGACAGAGAGAGAGAGAGGGAGGCTCTCTGTAGAATAGACGTAATCAAGTGTGCGGAGATCTCTTTGCCAAAAACACTGCATCTCACCGCACACGTTTGCCCTGCTCTCTTAGGACACACACTCTCTTACTGAAGGCATTGGACTGATTCAGAACACAAAACACAGCTTTGTCTGTTCAACGCATCAGAGAAAGATCAGAACACCCCCAAAATAAGCACTAAGCAGTTTTTTCTCTATGCCTCAAATGGTAAAAATTTAGCAGGAGACAAAATCATATCAATAACAGAATGCCTTTCATTTTAAATATAATATAATATAATATAATATAAATAAATAAATAAATAAATAAATAAATAAATAAATAAATCACATTAGATTAAATTAAAAACTGTTAAACTGAAATAAACACATTAATATAGCAACCTATTTTTATCTCACATTTACTGTGTGTATATATATATATATATATATATATATATATATATATATATACACACAGTAAAATATTTATTTTTTACAGTTTAATATATAATAATATAACAGTTTAATATATATTTTTTTATTATTATTATTTTATAGTCGCTGAACAGAGATGTGACATGTCGCATTATCCAAAGTGTGTTTCGGTTTTTCTCCTTCAAGGCCTTTCCTCAGAAACTATATTTTTTTCATGACCTTCAACTCCTGGGTTCAGGCAGCATGGGGCGTTTGTCACTCAGGCCATGGGCTCGTGTAAATATTAGCCAAATGCTTGCACCCTGAACTGCGTGGCTTTTGTGAATGGGGACTGGAGTTTCTCCAAGACAAATCCCTGTTATACTAATGTGTGTCTGTTAAACGGTGTGGCCCGTTTATTTTCTTTCCATGTTAATTTGTCGACACTTCCTCCTGCCTTCATGAGAGACGTAGATAACGGAGCGTTTTAATATTCAACCTCAAACAGATTTATACTTATATTTAGGGTGCATTCATGGGTGTTGTATATAAATGTTTCAATGTATAGCCACAGTCAAGAACGTGCAGTATATTAAGTGTGTGTTTTTCATTTCCATCCTCACTTCTGTTTGATAAGATGGCACAAGAGTCTAGCGATATTTCGGGGTGCAATATCTAGATGCAAAAGTGTTTGATTTATCAATATGCTGTGTGGTAAATAGTCCATTACATAAGATTTCACTCTTCTCTCAGAGTGATGAGAATCTATTGGTCGTGTTCGAAGGCTCGGAGGAATTACAGCGAGCCATCGTCTGGCTGAACTCAGGCCGAAATGCAAACTGGTGTATCTTTATTGCTCAGGCCTCACAGGAGATCACGCTTTCCTGCTGGATTTTTCTTCTACGCTGAGCTGCAGAGTCCAGAGTGCTTTACCCTCACACACGCACATACACACACTCAATCATCACACATGTGCACATACACATACTCAATCATCATACACCCACACACACACCACACACACACACACACACACAAGGGAGGCCCCTGCTGCACTTTAGGTGCAGGCTTATTAAAACAGACTCTGCCAGCTTCAGTATTCAGCCTGTGCGTCGGCACGCTTATCACTCCTCATTAGACAATCATCGGGAGTGCTGGCGAGTGCCAAGCCTTAATCAATGCGCTTTGTGACTCTGTTAGGGTGGCCATGCAGAATAACACCACCTCTCGGGTTAATACAGTCAGGAGCAGAGCACAGAAAGAGGCCGTGGACAAGTCCAAAACATGTTTCTATCATTAAATAAGGCAGGGAGGGACCACATCCATATGGATTTTCAGTTGCATAATTTTTGATTGATGTGAGGGCTTTTTTGAAAGATGGATACTGCAAAGGCACTGTGGTGTCCACATCTTCATGCCCCCCCCCCACCTCTCTCTTTTTTTTTTAGTGAATCATTGTAAATTATGCAGAGTGTAAGGATTGGAGGGAATGTGTTTCTGCATAGTTCAAACATTCTACTGTTTCTCCTTTTTTTCTCATTTGTGAATATAAGAGAGAAAGAAGGTAAAGGTAGATGGCTTTAAAGTTTGATTCTAATGAAAATGAGCATGAAGCAATAATAATAATAATAATAATAATAATAATAATAATAATAATAATAATAAGTGATTAGATATTAGGCACTAAAAGGGATTTTCCCAAATTCAGGAAACACTCGATAGGCAAAGGCAACATCCTGCATGTGAGTCAGAGATGAGAGGAGAGCGGAGAGGAGGAGACAGGAACAGTTTCTCCTGGCCCAGTCCCACTACAGGAAGCGTTTGTAAAGGGGTTGGAATCAGAGGTCAAGGCTGGGGGTCAGTGGGTGGCAGTCCAGAGAGTTAAAGCAAAAGAGGGAATTCAGTTCCCAGCCTTCATCTAATTCCATGGGAAATAGCTGATTTTATGTCTCAGTGTTTTGTCATAGAAGGTCATATTTTCTTCCAGCTGTGTATATCAGAACAATAAAAAAGTGGCTGCAAAATTGCTTTTGAAACATTTACGATCGATCGATCGATCAAAAGTAAATCAACTGATATGGTATATTATTCATGTGAAATGCAGGTAAAGAATAATATTCAAATAGCAATTAGAATACCGATTACAAGTCAAATTATTATTATTATTATTATTATTATTGTTGTTGTTGTTGTGTGCATCAGCTTGTTTTATATCACCCCTACACACATCACCACACACTAGAGAAAAATATCGTTTAAAAAAAAGTTTCCCATTTTCAGAAATGTGCAGTAGGCTACGGATCTCAAAGGTCCTTTTCATTTTAACCAAATGTGGGGTGTGAGGGGTTGTTGGGGGTGCTTGGGGGAGGAGGGGGTGTGTGTCCTCACTGAGCGAGCAGATGGAACAATAAATCACGGCAGCGGCGGCCGCCCCTGCACGGGCCTAGCCCCAGCTGCCACTTTCACCGCTTTTTTAGCTGACATGCTTTCAGGTCCACTGTCGACCAATCTGGACTCCCCCCTCCTTCAATCCTTGCATCCCTCCGTCCCGTACAGTCATATCCATCAAAACGACGCGTGCCCATCAACCTACCGCGGCGATCGATTGGCGCGCTTGGCGCGCGTGCATGGCCAATGCCGGGCCGCGGCGCGCGCCTTCCCACCCTATTCCTCATTTGCGCCTTTTAGCCTCCAGCAACGGGGCCGTGATTACTGCACCACGACCCTCCGTTATTAAACTCGCATTATGATGGATACGGTGGCATCCGAACCTTGAGTGTTTCAAACGAGAGGTGAAGACGGGGAAAAAAAGTGGTGCTCATTGTTTTTCTCACTCCGCCATCCGTCTTTTTCCTAACCCTCATCCATATCCTACGGTACAGCAGTCAATGCTTTAAACATAGTGCTTATTTTGCAAAGTAAATAGAGTCAATAATCAGTGCGTAACCTTCGGTGAGAAGGAAAAGGTCAGGCTGCTGGTGCAGTGCCCCTGAAGGCCAGGTGGTGGCGCTGTAAGGCCAGATATGCCTGCAACGGCACGTTGGACAAAGGCACTGAGGTGAAACTATAGGGAAACTACATGCACACTGTACTGTGTATATGTGTATACATCACAGCAAAACACAGCATGTTACATGGTTGAACTCTCAGTTGTGTGCATTACTTTGAAACTGTGCAGTGGGGAAATAGAAAATGCCAAGTCTTTCTGTAAAACTATAGCATGGATTCCTTAGAACAAATCAGGTGTACTTCATTTAATTTTAGCTCAGGTGTCTCAGAGTTGGGATGTGCATGCTTTTATTTGATTTATTTTTTTTTTAATTCTTTATAAATGCTCCCCCTTAAAAAAATACACACACTCTTATTAACATGTACAGTGTGCAGTGTGTTTTGTCTTGAAATGTAAAAGCTGTAATACTCATGATAAAAACACACAAAGTTGTGAAAATCTGAATAAGAATGGCTCTCTCTCTCTCTCTCTCTCTCTCTCTCTCTCTCTCTCTCACACACACACTCAGAGCTCAGTGTGTGTTCCATCCTCTGCAGGATGAAAATTTCCCCTGACTTTTGCTTTACATACAGTACATGCAGTAAAAAGTTCAGCATATCCTACCGTTAGAGGGAGAAAAACTGGTGTCTTGTGTGCATACTCCCATTTGTAACACGTCCTCCCTGCATCTCTCTCTCTCTCTCTCTCTCTCTCTCTCTCGCTTTCATCCATTCTTTTTACTTTCTTCCTGTAATGTTTTATTCCTCTGCATTGTCATGGAAATACATGAGCGGAAGATATTTTGTTTAATCCAAACTTCAGTAGCCCGAATGGCAGCAGAGAAGAAAATGAATATTAGCTATTGTTAAACCTTACCGCAAAACATTTTTTTTTTTTTTTACTGCTTTTAGAGCTGCTTAAAAGGCAGGCATGAGAGAAGCAGAAGGAGCATGACTTCTGTATGAGATGGGACATTGCTTGCCATTTGCAATCTAAGGAGAGTTGGAAGAAAGACGCCAAAAAAAAAAAGGAGATAAAAAGTGACAAAAGCCACGGTGTTGACTATCCTTACAATTACAGATTTAAAACGGTGGTCGATTCCATTTAAAGGCTGCATTTCCAAGCAGAATGAATGATTAATATATAGAAATGTATTTTTTTTTCTAGCACACACTGTCAATCAGCATAAAGAAGGTCACCGAGCACTTTGTTTCTGTCTATAGCTAAAAAATGGATTTCATTTTGTCTCTGTTGCCTTGGTTTCTTAAATTTGTATAATACAGTATAAATAATAATAGAAATGAACAGTGACTTTTCTGTTGTTAGAGTCTGTGATAAAGTATCATATATTTCCAATATGCAGTATTAATCCAGTGCTTAATTCTTTGACTGCTCATCTCTCTCTCTCTCTCTCGCTCTCTCTCTCTCTCTCTCTCTCTCTCTCTCTCTCTCTCTCTCTGTCTCTCTCTCTCTCTCTTTTTTCTCTTCATCGTCATTACCCAGACACACTCTGATGTGGTTTCTCTGTACCTCCCTCTGGCCAAGACTTAAAGCTGACTATATTTACTGACTTGCGATACATCACCGGCCCGTTCTGCTCATAAACACACTCCGTTCTGTACTAAAATCATGTTAAATATAATCAATGTATTATTAATTTACATATTTGATTTTTTACTACACTTTGATATTTAGAATGGAAATCAGTAGAGTGTGGATACAGCCTATATACTAAATCATAATATTATAATTCAATTACATATAAATGCACAGGATTTACAGGATTAAGGATGAGAAATATGATTAGAAATAGTTTAATATAAATTTTTAATACTCCTGCAAGGTTTTTCAGTTTATTTTTCTTCTTTGTTCCAACATATTGGACAATTGCTCATATTTACACTTGAAATGTAAAGAAAAAGGGTTTTATTTTTACAGTTAAAAATGATACACTCTCATAAAAAGGTCAGTAGAAGGTTATTGAAATATTCTTCTGTCTGTCATTTTGAGAAGCTAAAAAAAGAGAACCAACAAATTTTTTAAGCAATATATTAGCTGGTACATTTATTTATTTATTTATTTGTTTGTTTGTTTGTTTGTTTGTTTGTTTGTTTATTTATTATTTTATTTTTTTGCTAAGACATTATTTCAATCTAATAAGACATCACGAGATTCATATAATATGCTGAGATGAATGGACAGTGAGCATGAAGCTCTTATATTTAACAATAAATCATTGTATAGATTTGTTGATAAGAAGCTAAGCAGGTGATGAGAAGAGGGCAGAGGAGAGAGTAAAGAGGAGGGTGGGGGAGATTGGGATAAACTCCACCAGTCTGTGTTTAAATCAGTAGGAAACAGAAGTACGGCTGAATGCTCCTGCAAGCAGCTCCACTTGCGTGAGCTCGAAGCTTGTAAAAATGTGCAGGAGGCGGGCTGCAGGAGACACGGGCGTTAAAGCTGGCGCTAGGCAAGCGAACTCCAGAATGACAATGCCACTCTCTGAAGTCTCAACACCTTGGTCTGACAGAGGTAGCCAAGTGTCTTAAGCACTCAGCAGAAGAAGAAGAAGTAATAGTAGAAGAAGAAGAAGAAGAAACAAAACTTGTCAGCTGTACAGGTCACACTCTTCCATTCACCACAAAAACAAGGAAATCATAACTTTGAGAAGTGTTACACTTCAGTCCAAAGACAATATAACAGTTGAGTGTGTTAAAGGTGAGAGAGAGAGAGAGAGAGAGACAGAGAGAGAGACAGAGAGAGAGAGAGTGTGTGGAAAAACGAACGAACGAAGAAAAAAAAACATGACACTTTTCCAAATATCAGAAGATGCCTTTGCTACTCTTGGGATTGCACTACTGTCACAGATCAGTAAGGTCACTGCCTTCTCTCTCTCTCTCTCTCTCTCTCTCTCTCTCTCTCTCTTTCTTTTTCTCTCTCTGTGTGTTTTTGAGTGTTGATGTGGCTGGTGTTAGGGTTACTGAGGAGGATGCTGTAGTGGGCTTTTGAAGTGTCTGACAGAGCCGGAGAGGTTTTGAGGGGAGAAACACACTCCGGCACTGACAGCTAAGGTCAGGGGTCATGGGTTACAACCTGGGTAACTCAGAGGTAAAATTACCTATGTAAATCAATGGCTTCTAGTAAAGAAGCCAAAGAGCAGGGCTCTAGACTGTCAAAAACATTAACCACCCTGCACACACACTGTCACGTCTACAACACTTCCTGTCTCTGATGCTGTCTCTCTCACCCCATAAGCAAAAAAAAAAACAACAACATCTTTTTACACAGTCCTACATATTTTCATCCTTTGTCCATCTGCCTATTTTATTTTCCTCTCTGCCTCTTGTTTGAGCCGGAGTAACAAACAGTTCATGGCGTATCACAACAATAAAATGAAATGGAATCTTTCGGGATCTAAAAAAACATCTGTTTTTATTAAAGAGCAATTTCAGAATGTTTACATCTCTTATTATTATTTTCCTCAAGCTATTTAATCTTATTTAAAATTCTTCTGGTACAAACTGTCTACCTTTTCAAGGTAATAAAATAAAAGAATTAAAAAAAAAAAAATACACAAAAAGTTTAATTCTAGGAATGAAAATCTTTTTAAAAACCTTTATAGATTTTTTTTGGGGGGGGGGGGATTTAAATAAATTATTAGCTATTTGTTTAATTATATTTATTTTGGGTGTTAAAAGTCAGAATAATATACAATTAGTCATATTTATTAAAAATAAATTCATTCAAATGAATGCATTCGTCTTTGTCTCATTAATTTATTTCCTGTTTTGACTGCAATTATTGCTCCCTCCTTCCCTCTCTCGTTTTCTCTCATTCTTTCTTCTCTGGCATTTCTTTTAAAGGGCGTTTATCTCTTGTGCGGTGAGGTCCCGTGTCGGTGTGTGTTCAGGCGAGATCACAGCAACCACGGCCGCTTAATTAGCACTGAGCAGATGAGAGCGGGCAGCACTGGTGAGCTAAAGGGCTCTACGCAGCACGGAGGAGCTGCACGAAGCCTGAAAAAAAGTTAGCACGGGAGATCCTTTAACACAGCAGGGAGGCATACGGACTAAAACTTAAACCCTCTAAGAATGATCGACTGATCTGTCCCGAACTCTGCTAAACTCCTAAAGTCCCAAAACTCCTGCTCTAAGATCACAATGAAAATCTGTCTGCATTTATTTAGTTAGTTTTCAGACAAAAAATGGATTAGCACGTGGGGACGAAGATAATAAAACATAAAACAAACAAACAGTCAGCCTTCAGACACTCTGATGTTGATGTGAAACTCAGCTTGAGAGATGTGAAGAGACTCTGGGATGCAGTGTTTGACTGCCTTCACCTGTCATTACGTCCACAGCCGGGGGAAAGTACATCGTATACCACGCTGAACTAAAGCACACACAGCAGGGACTCTCGGAAATCTGCTTTTGCTCAGCAATACAATGACACATCAGTGTGGAAATCTTAAAAGCAGATAGTGTTACAGTATGATTTTATCACGACTTTGCATGATTAATGGCCATTTACGACGACATATGCCTTCACTTTTTAATCACAGTGCTATTGAATTCTTATATGTGGAGATGCTTATCAATCAACACGCTCAGTTTAATACCTTATTATTTTTATAGAATCAGCTCTTTAACCCAGAGGATGCTTTAAATAGCCAAATAATAAGCAGATTAAAAAAACCCTGCTGCTATTTGTTACATGAAAAATGTACTATGAAGGAGAAGGAGTCTCCGGAAACAGCAGTTTGTTCAGAATTCGGTCAGAAATTTTCCTGGAGAAAATGGAGGAAGTTTTATCAAAAACCCAAAGTTGTCTTTAGAAATTAAAGTGATTATAATTACTGGAGTGATAAACGAAACTCATAACAAATATGACCTGCTGTTTTTTTTTTGTTTTTTTTTTTAAGGAAAGATGTCATTCTTGACAGGAAAAAAAAAACTTTTGGACATGCTGTTACAAGACAATAATCACACCCCTCTATCATGTTTTATTCCATATTCATTTTTATTCATTATTAAATAGAATATAAAAAAAAAAGTTGTGGTGAATTTAGCAAACTTTGCTTTATTTATTTCAGCCGATTTGAATTTATTCCATTTAAAAAAGATAATGCAGAGGGTCTTGATATGGCGTAAATGGGATTAGCCTCAAATCCTGACTAAAACAATATTGTTTCCACCGACCTCTCAAGAGGCGTCTAGAAGAGCCTTGCACATGCATGCTGGTATGAAAGCAATGGACTGTGTCGGTGTGTGTGTGTGTGGAAACGTGCTGATTTAAGTCTATTCACTGTTGTTGCTGGCTTCACTTCAGCCTGAGAAAGCATCCATAGTGAGTCCCAATCAGGATGAGGAGGAGAGCACTCCATGTGTCCCTCCCGAGCCAAGTCGGAATTAGCCTTTATCAGCAATCCCATACAGTACCAGTGGGCCCGGCTCTGGAGTCTGAGTCAAGCACATCTGATCGGGATTAAAGATGGACATGTAAGCCCTCCATGCACAAGAAATAATAATAAAAAAAAATGTGTCATTTGAATTAAACAGCATCAAAGGCCTTACGCGAGACTGAAGAAAATATGTCTCCACATGCCTAGGCATGGTCCAAGCATACTTAGGGAG
>NC_080722.1:8035000-8147500 GCF_019097595.1 Hemibagrus wyckioides
AGGTAAAGCTGAAACATTAGGGTTTGGGGACTTTGTGGTTTCTTGCTTATATGAGACCCTCTGTTATTATATATGATGTGTCATTGTTTAATAATAAATTTAAATAAATAATCTTTAGCAAAGTGTATGTGGTGTAGGAGGAATAAAACACTAGACATGCTGCTCTAGGTAAATAATCAGCTTAAATGTGGTAAAACATTGTTTATTTTTCTATAACAGCATGCCCCCCTGCATTTTACTCCTTTACATAATGTTGTTTTACCTGAAATGTTTCCCGTAAAGTAATGATATAAACTGTCTAACTATACCGATGCATTCTCAAACGAGAAACGGCCAAATGCAGCTTGCAGTCTCACTGACTGGCATGACCATGGGCATTGGCAGCAGTGATGGCACAGAGCAATAAGCCAATGTGTTAATTCTGTCCCTCAGCCAGCATCGCTCACAGCCAGTCCTGCAGGGTCAAGACAGCTCACAGTTCAGTGTTTTTCCAACTATATGACACCCAGTTCACCTCAGGAATTGCCTGGTAATTAGTTGGTCTCTTGAATCACTTTTTTTTCAGGGAAAACATTTACTTGGGCAAAATGGCGGCCCTGGAGGACGAAAGTTTGAGGAAGGCCGCTCTAAGCCACTTACCTTACATTAAATCTCAGGTATCAGCTCCCTTAGGAAATCTTTAAGCTACGATATTTTATACAACACAACACCATTCTGCAATCCTTTCACATAATTTCTCACCACTGAACCACACATTGCCTATTTTCTTCCATATTTTTGTCTAAGGTGCCTAAAAACAACAGGTGTGGTGGCTCCAGTGGAGGATGTGGAGTGGTCTCTGGTGTTCGGGCTGTGCAGAACTCATCTGGAGAGTCTTGTCGGACTGGGACTTCTGCTGGAATCAGTCATGGATCTCTCCCCAGGCCCACACAACGCTTATTAACTCAGTGCCAGCAGCGCTGGTGCAGCTAACTCGTGCCAAATCACTCAGAGAGTGCCTTCTTTTTCTTTTTCATCTGATTTCCTGTTCATCTCCTTTGAGAGAACTTTTTTGTGTCGGGCTACTGTTGTGATATTTGGGTGGACGCACTTCTAGCAAGAAATTATTCTTCAAACTCAGTAGTGTGGAGCAGTGTAATAACATTTTTTTTAGCTTTTTTTAAAAACAGCACATTGCTCACTTTTTGATCAGACAATAATTAAAATGATTAAAATGAACTATTGTAATAATGTATATCTTCTCATTATATAAATGGTCTTTTTTATTTAAATATAAATGGTCAGAGAATCTGATGTTAGAAAAAAAAATGAACAAAAAACAAAAAAAAAATAAAACAAAATCAGTGTGGTTGGGTTTATTTTGGTTTCATACAATTAAAATCTTAAAAAATGACTACAAATGCCCTTAATGTCTATAACTTTTCATACAAATCTGCGAGTGTGAGCCCATGCTAATTGCAGCAATCTAACTGTTACTAAATTTCCATATTCTGCTGCATCTGTGTATGAAAAAGACCCCATTTAATTTAACCCAATTAACTGATAATGTGAATGTAACCATTCTAGAGAAAGGATTCGGGATCCTTCTTAGAAACAAAGACACACACACACACACACACACTTGCACACACACACACACACACTGAACTTTCACCACACACATCTTTTCATGGCTATTATTGCCCCGTCACTGTAGGCCAGTCTTCGGGGGGGAAAATCCCACCATCAGCGGCAGATCATTTAAACCCTTGAGTAAAAGGACTGAGCAGCCTCCGCCTTTTCAGCCACATTTCCAAGGCCATGATCTTACTTGCAAAACTCCTTATTAGCCACTCACTCCGGGGCCCTGCAGCAGCCATAGCAAGGCTTCTGTGCCTCATAGGTGGGCTTCTGTTCAGGAGCGACAGCACCGAAGCCCTCCAGCACTTAGCCTCCACAATCATCCTCATCTCCCAAATTGTCCTGGAAGGAGCAACGTGCTCGGATTTGTCTAGGGCTGTTTTGTCCAAACTGGGGCACAGATGGGATAATGACTTTTACAAACAGCATTTTGATGAGAGGAGGGGAAAGGAGAGAGAGAGAGAGAGAGAGAGAGAGAGAGAAAAAGAGGAATCATATGTAAAATGCACAAAGGCTCGCATAAGCACGTTGGGAGCTGCATCTGGAACAAACTAAAAAGATGTTTAATAATTTAGAAGCAAGCAGGCAGGCCTGATGCAGCTGTTGTGTGCAGGGGAGCATGAAAGGCTTCTCGGTGACAGCTGGCTCCTGCTTCTCCCTCGGTTGTGGCGTGGCAAGGAGACGGCAGATTTGGGATTAGCCAATCCCTGCTACTCTCGCCCATCTGCCACCAAGACCTCATCTCCTAACTCTGCCATACAATAAAGGGGAGAGAGAGAGAGAGAGAGAGAGAGAGAGAGAGAGAGAGAGAGAGAGAGAGTCTGGGTGGGCACAGACACAATCACGGCCAGGATAGCACACACATGGATATACACACAGCTCTCATAAACATATGCAGCAAGGCGAGCACGGCCGTCAGCCCCCCGAGCGTGTTTTGTTGACACACGGCCAGTAGAGAGCTCCTCTCGCGCTGTAGCTCCAGGGCACATTTTGCCCTCCACACATTTGCAGGAATACAAAATGTCGCTGGCCACAAACAATGCTTGGGCCTAATTGGCCGAATTAACCGAGCCATGTCTCCCATCCCTGAAATGATTAGCATAGCTCAGCTGGGAGGGTGAGAAGAGGCTGGGGGTGGGGTGGAGATGAGGGTGACCGTGGGGGGCGGATAGAAGAGATTTGTTGGGGGAAGGCCAGGTGAAGTTATGTTTGCCCATGAAAGAGAAGTGATCCTGGGTACAGTCCCAGCTGGGCCTCCGTCTCCGAGTGCCAGCAAGATAACGGTTAGTGGTGGAGGGGATTTGTAGCGCTTGGAGCTGCTCTTCTCATCCGCTCCAGACGGCTCATCTCCTGGCCAAGTGCCCTTATTTCCACAGGAGCTTGACACATCTCTCAGCTCTGTTAATCAAAAACCCCACACCAGCATCAACACACGGACCACAACACAATGCTACAGAGATCCTGGGGATTTTTATTAAACACAATATTTAATATTTATTATACCATGGGTATGCGAAAGCCTCCATACTGATCGATTGCCATAAATGCTTATATTGAGAGTTGCATCCACTTTACTTTCTCATATTGGGACACTACTTTGCTAACATTAGCCTTTACTCTAAAACAGGTAGAGTCTGTACAGAGCCAAATCCATACAGCCATTTCTATGCATCATTCCATCTAATATATATCGGGAATCAGAAATATTTCTATTTCATTTCAGCTAGAGCACACAGAAGAATGCTGAAGTCTTTTTTATCCTAGAGTACTCAAGGGGGCATTGAAAATGAGGCCTTGAAATCAGGCAGTAGATTAAAACTCAAGCCCAACATAAAGAGGACCAGAGAATAAACCCTCTCTGTTTTTTTGTTCCGTGTAAATGTTCCCCAGGTGAGTTCACCATGGGAGTGTGTGTTCAAGGTTGTGGGACAAGGTCCTGAAAGTGATAAAGCACGGAGAGGCGAGTTTATTCCTGCTCAATATGGTCTGTGATCTCGATGGAGCTCAGCCCAGCTGTCCGATCGGCTGCTGCAGATTCCCTTACCTGAATTCCATGCTGTGCTCCTCAGATCACTGCCTGTATCTCTTCGCCTTTTAAAGCCCGACTATAGCCGAGAATCTGAGGCGTGTTAATGCGCTCTCCTTCCTGCCAGATTCCCACAAGGCTGAGAACAACAAACTCCCAAAGTCAGCAAGCCATGGAGGAACGCCGAGAATAAAAGTGCACTTGTGTACCGGTAGTTAATACTCCGCTAGCCCAGGGCCATCTGATTACCCAAAAGTGCACCTTAAAACACAAGTTCTAGATTTCACTGATTAATTATATTATACTTAATTCCCAAGCCTTCTCCTACTTTCTTTTTTCATTTGCACATTTTTTTTCTCTCCATCCTTAACCCTCCAATTGTTTTGGGATTGTCCAATGGTGTCCTACTTAACTCTCTGATTTCTTGTTCTCTGATCTGGAGAAGTGGAGTCGCACTGATGATCAATCAAACCAAATCTCTCCCAATGCCTATGTTTAAGCCCAAGAAGCCACCTGTCACTGGCATAAAAAGTAATTCAATTCCCTACAGAGCAACACAGCATAGTGCATGATCAGGGTGCTTTGAATAGATACACATCTGTTTGGAGCCATTAATATTGTTCAGTCAGAGATCATATTGCATGCACTGTGTTGTTAAACTTTCCCACAACGAGTGATATAAATGGGTTTAAAAGAGGTTTATGTTAATAATGTTTTAGGCAGTTTGCTTTCATTGTTGCAAAACGCAGCATTAAAAATTCATCTCAAACATCTCAACAAACATCTCAGACACCCACCATGTCATTAATCTCTCCATGGCCCACCTCACCTACCCCTTTCTCTCTCTCTCTCTCTCTCTCTCTCTCTCTCTCTCTCTCTCTCTCTCTCTCTGGTGGCCTGAAGCTTCTCTAGGACGGACTAAAGTGACACAGAGGGAGGTGCATTGGCGCTGGAACACTATTGCCGCAGGATACGTAAGACTGAAGGTGAGCCGCCTGCTCTTTCATCACTTTCCTGGATCGATGTGGTGTGGAACAGAGACCTGGGTGGCTCTCGGGGGAAAAGTGGGCAGCCTCCTGCTGGGGGGCAGGCCCCGAGCGAGGGAGCAGGACGAGTAAAGAGACTCACACTCCTCCCTCATGGACCCTTTGGTCACATATGGAGAGCACAAACACACCCAATGTTCCAAACAGTGCAGAGGGCTGCAGGGGCTGCATGTAGATTGCCTTACCGCAGTGCCATTTCTTATAAGACGAGTCTCAATCCAAATATTTGAGGGGAAAAGGCTATAAAATGAAAACTGAAATTACAATTATGGGAATATTTTGAAGAGGAAATTACACTGTGTAATCAAAACAGCTCTAGATAAATATGGCATGACTGGAATACCGCATCGAAATTTTCCTACATTTATGGGAAAAAAAATAACTTCAATCTTCCTTTATCAGGATTTCCATCTCAGTAAAACTTTTAAACATTTATTTGCAGATTGAATTAACATTACACATCATTCAAAGTAATGAAATTAAAAAGAAATGGAGAACATAATGAAATTAACTGATAATAAAGGTTGACATTAGTATTAGAGGTATGGGTTAGTTAGTGTACGCCTATTGTCTTAAAACTATTCTATGATGTTATTATTTTTAATTTCTATAAATTCTCCTGAGGTTTAAATGAATATCCCTCAATAGTCAGATATGTTTGGGGATCTTTGGACATCAGATTTAAGGGTACTAACTATTAAAAATTCAAGATGTTATACCTACATCATGTGCATATCAAATGACAATACTCATTAAAAATCCTGCATTTCCAATTGCAAATTCTAAGTGAAGCATCATTTCTCTCCAAGTGTTAGGGTTCGGGGTATTAAGGGGCAGCAAAGCCTTCTTTTAAATTGATCACTTGAGGAAAAACAGGCCCTGCCCTCTCCCTGCAGCCCAAAGCCCTCTTCTCCACCCACTGCCACTGCATATGAGGCAATTACGAGGCAGCGACGGAGTGTGATGCAAACGTTCGACTTGCAGCTGGACAGATCTTTGAAACAAGTCACTGTTTAATTAGGTTAGGCAGCCATTTCCTCCCTACAAATTAAAGCCCCAGAACTGCACACAATTAATCTGCATCTGCGGGTCCCGTGCGGTTCCCCAGGAGAAGCCGCTCCGGTTCCTCAGATCTGACCCCGAGGGCCCTCGCCACCGCGGGAAAAAAGCAATTATAAAAAACAGCTCTCACTCTAATCTGCACAAACTCCTGCATGCACACAGTTATTGATATTCTAGAGCAATGATGGAAACTTAATTTAGGCTTCCACTATTAACCATAATAACTGTATTACAGTGTAGTGTGGGTGTAGTGGCTGTAGAAATGGTAGCCATGTAAAAGAACTATAGAATTAATAATGACTTAAAGAATATTAATAAATATTTCTCATAATCGGTCACTTATTTAAAAGATCTATCTATCTATCTATCTATCTATCTATCTATCTATCTATCTATCTATCTATCTATCTATCTATCTATCTATCTATCTATCTATCTATCTATCTATCTGTCTATCTATCTATGATTATATACATGTTAATGCTATTAAGACTGAAAGAAAGAAAGGAAGAAAGATTTAAGCCTTTTTGCACATACTTCGCTGACATTGTAATTTACACTATGGATTGACCCTCTCTCATTTAGATGTTCTACAGATGTTTTTTTTAAAAAGTTTCCTCTGACCTTGAAACTTGGAAAAGTGTAAGTTTACCCAGAATACTGTTACATAACTTGGAAAGCAACTAAGTCATGGACAAATACATCCTGTAGATGGTACGGCAAGAAGGGCTGTTTTTAATTTCCATACAACCATAAATCATTTTTTTTGGAGATTTTGGGGATTTCTGGGTAGGACAGTGGACTGCTTTGCACCTGATCATGATTTTGATCATCATTTTATTATGTTATAAAATATATCTCTTTCTCACCCTTATCATTATGAGTATGAAAATCGAACAAAAGAAAAACTGTACACACTTTGCTTTGTAATATATTCTTGACGGAACTGTGTACAGAAACACAAAACACAAGTTGTTGATAAAGCATATTTACGTGACAGCACAAATAATGTCGTTTCTTTATGTAAAGCATTTTTAACATAAGACTTCAAAGTGGCAAAGCAGTATTATAAGTTGTTTAGCAAGATTAATGTAATGTGCTACGAAACAAAATGACTGGCTTCATTTGATACAACAGAATTGCTTACCTGGAAAAGTGCTCTCAGTCTGTGCATTTGCTATAAGCACAAAAGCAGATCCTGTGGTGTGCAACAATCCACTCCTTTCTAAATTCCCCTGTTCCCTGAGCTGCCATCTGCACACTGAGCACCTCAGAAAATCCAGAAACCCTGACCGTTCAACCATCATTCATCGATTATACTTATTATACATCACTAAATTCTGTATTTACCAGCAGGTGGGCCACACAGCGAGTGGTATAGAGAGAGAGTGTGTGTGTGTGTGTGTTTGTGTGTGTGTGAAGAAAGAAAGAGATTCATGGTCTTTCAAAAATAAAAAACTACTTGTATTCTGATGTAGAAGTACACAGGAACAAGGAAAAGCCATTTGACCAAACGTCATGGCCGTGTCCCATTTTACTGGCTAATATCCCCCTGAGTCAAATTTAATGGCTGCTTGAGTGCCCTCAATCTTTAAACATTCTCCATCATTCTATGTTTCATTTATTTTTCAGGATGACAAAAAATAAGGCCAAGGTGAAAAACATGTAGTAAAAAATTATGTAGATAAATAAATAAATAAATAAATAAATAAATAAATAAATAAATAAACAATCCTACCAGAGTGACACTTAAAGGCCTGTTTAAGAGAGCCTGTCCTTGTTAATTTGAGCACATTAAAACTGGGCTCAGGGCTGGAGAACAGGATTTGCATCTCCTTCACGAGCTGACTTTGCAAGTGTGTTTGTCTACAAAGCAGTTTTAAATGAAGCTATACATGATTCATGCACTGTACTTTCAAGTCGCTCCTTGCTGAAGAGCGAGACCTCGACATTTCTGTAGGCTAATTATTTGAAGCTGTCTTGGGCTGGAAAGGCAGCTTGTCTTAGAGGTTTCAAATGCACAGATATGGAAAGCCTATAGAAGAAGAATGCCTATATTATATATTTTATAAAACGTTATGGTTTTGTAAACTCGATTCCAAGAGCGTTCAATCTGTGACCTTTTTGATGTTTTGAGAAGGTTTTACAGAGTATTTAGAATGCTTTAAACACTGACGCAAATCTTATACATAGGGGACGTGGTAGCTTAGGTGGTAAGGTATTAGACTACTGATCAGAAGGTTGTAAGTTCAAATCCCAGGTCCAGCAAGCTGCCACTGCTGGGTCCCTGAGCAAGGCCCTCAGATGTATAAAATGTAAGTTGCTCTAGATAATGGTGTCTGTCAAATGCAGCAATTTCCCCCCTGAATTTGTTTACTTGCAAAATCCCACCCACCAATGAGCTCTCCCCTCTAATGCAACAATAGCTTCTAACCAAGGGGCTCTAAATCAGGTAAAGCCAGCACACCCATTTTTCTGAACTTCTGCTCACAGGACAGCATAACACACCCTAAATAAAGGACTGTTAGCCCTCTTCCACATACAGGAGCTTAGCGAGACACACAGCTGGCTAGTGTGATTGACTTGGAGTGAGAGTATGCCATCCATCCTATCCAGAAAACATGGTTAATTTTCTTCCCTTGTCTCTCGGGCATGGATAGCTGTGGCATTTGCACTTGAGATCTCTCAGTAATAAGGTAAACACTTTTCTCTTGCACCAATTGGCAGCCTTTCACAATAGACATTTAAACAGCTGATTAAACACAATTACCTAAAAAAAAAGAAATAGCTAGAACAGGAAGTGAACACTCTCTTAACATCTATGAGATCTTGTGATTTATGATTTCTTCAACAGCTACAAATAACCTAGCTCATATAAAAAGTGAAAGGAAAAATAAATGAAATACAGTTGAACCTTGGGACACAAATTTCATTCGCTCTGGAGGAGAGTCCTTAAGGCGAAACTTTGTTTTGCGAAACAAATTATTCCATAAAAAATAATGTAAATGCAGATAATCCGTTGCACCTAAAAATATTAGCGATATTACCAATATGAATTCGTAAACTCAGTTCAGTTGGCTTCGCTTGGTTTTCCACTGATTCAAACAAGTTTTGAGCACTATTAGTTTGGTTGTTAATGCTTATCTGGTTGTAGAGAGTCTATACAGGATTATCTAGTATTACACACCATTTTGCTAATTATTGCTACAAATATGCCATTAGCAACATGTTGACATTTTTCTAGGCAGTTTGTATTGTTATTGCTAATTGTAAGCCCGCAAGTCACTTTTCTTTTCATTCACCTTTTTTTACACTTTTCTTGCCACCCTCAGGATCCTGAAAATTATAATCTTCCCTCTCTTCTAGTGCCCTGGTTACGAGCAGAAAAACAAAACTTTGACCTTTCAGTGAATTGAAAAAAAACAAAGGTAATGGTAATCATTTCTCTTGATTTTTTTTGAAGCAGTTAGTAATCGTGAGGTGTGCTGTGGGAAACAAGTCAGTAGTGATTGGACATCTGTCACGTCAAGCAGGGAAAGTAGCTAGTTATTGGTTGTGTTCATTGGGAAAATGTATCAGATTGTCTATCAAATGCTAAATGCCTAGCATGGAAGACACAAAATCCAGTGTTGGTTGGTGAACATCCATCACATACACTTCCATCAAAGAGATTCAGTTTGATTGTGCAGAGTTATATCCTAGAGTATTAGAGATTGGAGCATGACAATTTGTTTTCCTTGTGCTAGCGAGGGATTTCCGAGTCACTCTGGTTGACAGTCAGCTTTTGAGACAGAAGAGACATATGAGTGCACTAGTCTCATCCTGTTCTCAATTAAAAATGCATCACACCTCTTGTCCCTTTGGACTGCACTCTGACACCTGATCACGCCATACAGCTGACAAAAAAAGAGAAAATAATAGTATTGTACAGATTCTCTGTACATGTGAGGGACCAAAGGAATCATCCAGAGGGAAAATACATTAATACACACTAAAATGTCCCTGTGAAAACAAAGCAAGTTGAATAACCTTTGTTCCAGGAGCTGCTCATTGCAGCGAAAGGTTAAAAAGACACCAAGCACATCTTCACGCTCCCTCTCAGCATGTTTAAAATTTCTGTTTCATTTTCATAGTGACAAGGCAGCACACCAAGGACAGAGTTACGACTCCGAGCATTCTCAGAAAGCAGCAAAATATACTTTTGTATTTATAATTAATTTAAAGTTTCAGTGAAAGTTTCCCATGAATAAGGAGCATGCAGAGAAAACAACAAAGTGTTTTAGTGCTTCACTGCGATAAAGGAAACAAAAGTTGCATGGCAAAGGGGGTCTGAATAATTTAAGCTTAGACAAGGCAGTGACATTATATTGTCCCCCAGTTTGGTTACAAAGGCAATGCATTTGCATATTTGACATGTCAAAGCAATAAGCTTCAACACACATCAGTCTGGTAGAGTTGTTCATTCTGAAACACAGTCGCACAGAACTTCTAACGTATAATCACACATGATTTAAATGCTGAATTAAGCATGGTTTTCAACAGTTGCCATGTCAGACTAGTTTATTCTAAACTCAGGGTTGAGCTGTACATTTCACAAAAGACTTTCTGCCAAAGTTTTGTGACTGCAAAGGAACAGAAAGCGAATGCCTACAACTAAAGCACTTAATAAGTATGAGTATGTACTTTACACTCTCGTTATGTAACGATGCAGCATTAGGCATGCACATGAAGGCGGCCATGACTCACGGACAGCAAAGTGATTAGACGCTAGGGAATTAACGCAAGGACAGTGGGCCCTGGCTCATCAGTAACAAGGCCTGCGTTTGTGCTTTGATTTAACAGTGGCTTTAAGCGGAGCAGATGCGTAGGTGAGTGTGATAGGCTTAGCAGACCTCTCTGACTTGATAATACATGAGCCAGCAGTAAACTATTAGGACTCCCTCGATTTTTTAGCATTTCTGTAAGGAAAGAACTGTGTGGAGTTGAGAGTCAGCTGTTAACTGCAGGCCCAACATCAACAGACACTTAACATCTCCTAGCAGACAGCAAGTGTAAATGGAGACAGTAATAAATCAAATGCATAATGACAGAACAGACAGCAAGATGAGTGAAGTTTTTGCAGTAAATCTATTTGCAAAAGTACAAATGATTGGGGAAAAAAAAAAGATTTATTTAACATTAAATTAAATAATATATACATATAAATATAAAAATATTTTTCCACAAACAATCTAGGAGCAGATTAAAAAAGTAATATCTTAGAGAGAAGTATTAAATAAGATAGCAATATCTGCTGCTTGGTTCTCAGTCCAGATCATAGCAAATATTTTAAAACAGATTTAGCTTGTAGGAATTATTTTAAATTGTTTTTCCACATTTTGTTTCATTTTGGGCTTTAGGGGCAAAATTGGCATCATATGTAGTGCTACAGTCTTTAGAAAAATTCATGGTACCACATACACTTATATTCAGCATATCTAGCAGATATATCATCTAAATGTAAATCCTGGCAAGACTGAGCTGTAGCATCCCCATGTCAAGATCTTATCACATTTATGAAAAACTTTCAGATCATGCAAGGTGGCAACACTCACAACCATGATGTAGTTCTGGAAAACCATCTATCAATTGTTCCTCATATCTGACTCAGCCATGCAGGTTTCTTCTTTACAACACCAGGTCCAACAGATGCTTGTTTAGTCCCTTGTTATCTTGATATAAGACTGCTGCCTCTAGCTACAGCCAGTCTCTGGAAACTGAATACAGCCGCATGGTGTTTGCCATATTTCTATGGTGTTCTCTCCACTGACTTCCTGTCCTACCCACAATAGATTCAAAACATTCATGCTTTGGTTACAAAAAGCTCATTTTTGCATATCTTTATGCAAAAAAAATTGTACATGACTTAAATACTTACATATCTATGATTTTGGTCAATTTAAAACTAAATACATCTAAATACATTTTTATATTTCATTAGTTGTTTTCAGAAAGTGCTAAAATCAGGAGATAAATGAAGGTGAATACAAAAGCAAGCAAAATAATAACCATAATAAAATAAAATTAATAGTCAAACTAAAGCGGGTATAGACAATGCATGGATGGATGGATGGATGGATACTACAGGGTTCTAACCCTGGCCCTCTCCTACCCAAGTTAACACACCATCTTTAACTAGCGAGATTTGCTAATTAAATGATTAGTTAAATCAAGTTTGTTGGAAGCAGCAAAAAACTAAAATGTGCAGGACATTGGGTACTTTAGAAATAAGTTGGGAAGCTGTAATATAATTATTAGGCATTAAGCATTAGGTCTGCACACTTTAGGAGGTATAATATATGTCCAAAAGTTTGGGGACACCTGACTGCTACACCCAAATGTGTTTTCTGAACATACCAAGCCTTATTGAGTCCCCCTTTACTATTATATTAACCTCTTCTCTTCTGGGACGGCTTTCTATTAGCATGGCTTTGGTGATTTGCCCCATTCAGACACAAATGCATTAGTGAGGTCAGGCACTGATGCTGGGCAATGAGGTCTGGGTTGCAGCTGGAAGTCCAGTTCATCCAAATGGTGTTCAGTGAGGCTGAGCCCAGAACTCTGTGTGGGACACTTGCGTTCCTTCACTCCAACCTTCTCTAACCATGTCTTCATGGAGCTCTTCTTAGGTCCAGTGAAAGGAAAGTCAAATACAAAGTCATTCTGCACAATTGTGTGATTCCAACTTTGTATATGGGTATGATGGTCAGATGTCCACAGACCTTTAGCCATATAGTGTATCTGCCTCAGGGACAGATAGTAAAGTAATTAGATACTTTTGAAGGAAAGTACTGAACAGTTTATTAAGTTGCTCGGGATAAGGGTTTCTTGTAAATGATTTAGTCTTACTTTTGTTTCTTATTTTCCTTTTAATGTATGGACAAGTATGTATTATATAATGAAATAAGGAAACTGTTAACGAGCTTCCTCTGTTTAGTCCACAGATGCATGTATAAAAAATAAATAGTGATGCTGTCTCTAGACATTTATTTTCTCTTTGTTCATCATCTTTGTCATATACACTCAGTGAACACTTTATTAGGAACACCAGTACACCTGCTTATTTATGAAATGATCTAATCAGCAATTCATATGGCAGCAGTGCAGTGCATAATATTATGCAAATATGGGCAAGCAGTTACAGGTAATATTCAAATCAACCAACAGAATAAGGGGAAAAATCTCATTTTTAATTGGCGTGACTGCTATTGCCAGACAAGTTTTCTATAACAGAAGTATTTCTATAACTGAAGTATTTCTATAACTGCTGGTCTCAAGAGAATTTTTCACACAACAGTCTCTTGAGTTTTTTCTAGAATGCTGCAATAAAGAATAAGAAAAAAACAGCCAGTAAGCAGCAGTTCTGTGGACGGAAACACTTTGTCGACGAGAGGGATCAATGGAGAATGGCCAGACTGGTTTGAGCTGACAGAAAGGTTACAGTAACTCTGATAACAACTTTATACAATTGTGGTGAGCAGAAAAGCATCTCAAAATGCACAACATGTCTAACCTTGAGGTGGATGGACTATAACAGCGGAAGATCACATAAGGTTTCTCTTCAGTCAACCAAGAAGAGAAAGCTGAGGCTGCACTGGGCACAGACTCACCAAAACTGGCCTAACCTGGTCTGATGAATCTAGACTTCTGCTGAAGCTCACAGATGGTAGGGTCAGAATTTGGTGCCAACATTATGAACCCATAGACCCAATCTGACTCGTGTCAACAGTCCAGGATGGTGGAGGTGGTGTAATGGTGCAGGGAATGTTTTCTTGGCACATTTTGAGCCAATCGATCATCACCTGAATGCCACAGCCTATTTGAGTTTTGTCGTATCATGTGTATCTCATCATGGCCAACATTTACCATCTTCTAATGGCTTCTCCCAGCTGATAATACACCACACCATGTCACAAAAGAAAAGTCATCTTAAACTGGTTTCATGAACATAACAATGAGTTCAAAGTACTTCAGTAGCCTTCCCAGTCGCTGGTTCTGATCCAGTACAACACTTATATGATGCATAAGAACAGATTCACAGCATTAATGCAATCTTGTCAGCGTGGACCAGAATCTCAAAGGAATGTTTCCAACATCTTGTGGAATCCATGCCATAAAGAATTAAGGCTATTTGGAGAGCAAAGCAAGGCCCTATTTAGTATTACTATAGCATTACTAATAAAGTGCTCGGTGAGTGTATGTGCTGTCCTGCTGTGTAGAACATGGTCAGAGTCATTCTACAGTAGCCAGAGAGCAGCAGTGCTAAGCTCATTCGGGTCTAATTAATTTGCTCTTATTAGATAAATAAGTGGGTGAGGGGGTCCGCTCTCTCCGCGGTGACACTGTTTGCCCAGTGGAGATTCAGTAATAAAGTGTACAAATTCACCAGATAATTGTTAGCTGATACTGCCGCTGCCCCCTCAAGTGTGCATACTTGAACCAACCGCTCCAAGCCCAGGGGGTGGGGGTGGGCTTTCGTCTGTATGTGTGTGTGTATATGTGTGTGTGGCTGAGTGTAGTTAGGAGAGGGTGTTACTGCATTATTCATTTCCAACGCTAAGAGCCTGTGGTGGTGGAGAGGGAATGGGGTCTCTCCCTTGGTCTGGAGTCAAGGAGAGGGAGGAAATTACCAGACCAGACCTGTTCGCTTGGACTAATAGCCAAAAGGCATTCTCACAGACAGATAAATGGATATTTAAATTAGATTTGCTTTGGACATTCAACAGAGATAGTTTTCATTAGATACATAATCATTGAGGCAACGTGAGCGCCGCACTGTTGACTCGCTTAAGATGAAGGCAATATGAAACAAACCGGCACCTTGCTCTTAAGACTAATATGATACTCCACCCATACCAATGTTACGATTAAAATGATAATTTAAGGTGGCAGCTTTAACTGATATTCAGATTCACGTCTTGTTTGATACAATGAGAGATGTCAATTAAGGTGGGGAAAGAAGAAGCCAAGCAAGCTTGATTTAAAATATCGTAGCATGTAATAGAAAGTTAATGATTCAAAATCGAATATCCTTTTCCCTCCCTCCCTTGGCACTGAATTTTGGAAAATAAGAAAGTTGTAGCCGTGTGGTATGAGGTTGTTAAAGCAGCAGTATGAGGAGATGGATATGGAGCAGATTTAGAGTTATAATAGCTTTCTGCAGCATTGATTTATCTGCTTTTTTTCTTTCTCTCGTATTTACGTTTTCTGAATCCATTTGCTTGTGTTGGGTCTTTCAGCTCAATCCATCATCCCCTCAGGGCTTTGCACTGTCCATATGAAAATTAAAGATTTTTTTTCTTTCATTCTGTAATAAAAGGAGATACTCCGACTTAGGTAAATTCCACCCGGTAGAAATCCATGTCTACCAAAATTGTTCTTGAGGGGCCGTAAAACGTGGGCATGTCAAATTAACCCCAGGGATTGCCTCTTTGCTCTCTGTGGTGAGCCACAGGTTAAGAAAACTGAAATTGACTGGACACTGTCAGTTAATTAGGCATTTCCATGCACTGTTTTTCAAACGGGTTTCCTGCAGATGGTCACGGATAACGGAATGTATTTCTTTTCTTTAAAGCTTTACTGTCAAGCTCTATATCAAAAGCTTTAGAAAGCTGGATGTGGGGGGATGCTGTCTTTAACCAGGATTGACAGAGGCTCACCGCTGAACCACGTCCACTGAATTGGAGAATAGGTAAATTTGTCAGGAGACAAAGGACTGCCGGATTCCAAAGCAACACACTCACTATATATTTCAGCTAATAAGGTATTAAATAGGTCTGAACAGCTCAAAGGGGATTGTGATGGTTATAAAGGCAGCTGTACAGCCTGAAATCCCTGACAATACCCCGTTCAGACAGTTTTACATGTTTTCACTACGCTTTTATCAGCCTTATATGTCCAGTCGTGGTTGTTGTACGTTGTCCACTTTATAGATTAGGTTATGGAAGCAAGGCAGCAGTTTTACTTCTTGGTTTTACTAATCATCTGAGACCTGAGGCCCACCACACAATCTTAAACTGCTGACGATCGGATAGTGTTCTCTCGGAAATCAGAAAAAGAGTTTAAACAAAACTTGAGAGTTTAATGCTGTTTTCTAAAGGGATATTGACAGTTTATTATTAACACTGTGTGTATGTAAGTATAAGGTTTTTTAGATTAGTTCAGTGATTAGAATCTAATCAGACCATCTGTAATGTATGATAGAATGTAATAAAGATGTATAAAATAACTAAATTTTCCCAGTTTCTTACATGCCATTGTCACGTACGCAGGGTGATTTCAATGGTTGGGTGCTATTTCACCTTTCTTTTAATTTTTATTTTCTCCAAGCATTTCACAAAACCCATAACCAGTCCCAAAGTTCAAGAAAAGTTGAAGTGTACAAATGTGTATTGAATCTTCAGCAATCCAGTTTCAGCGAACAACTGCACACTGTAACTTCCTGCTCTTGGTTTACAAAAGTGGAACATGAGTCTTCTGCTGTTGCTCATCCACCCCAAGGCCTGGCATGTTGTGCCGTCTGAGATGCTTTTCTGCAGCAGTTCTCATCTGATTTCTTTCATCAACATGGAGCTGGAACTGCTCTGGCCAAATGCTTTTTTATCTTTTCCCACCATTCTGTGTAAACTGTGTTGTGGTTGAAAATCCCAGGAGTTCAGCAGTTTCTGAAATAGCAAACATGCCTTTGTCAAAGTCAGAGAGATGACTTTTCTTTTTCTTTTTTTTTTTACTCTCTGTGAACATTAACTGAAGCTCTTGATCTGCATCTGCATTGCACTCCTGTTTGGCTGATTAGATTGCAGTAATTTTAAGGTGCGCCTGTACCTATTAAAGTGGCCGATAAGTGTATATTCATGGATGGGGTATCAGTGGGACGGAAATAGCACACCAGTCATGTAATCACTTGAAATGTATTAAGCAGTGTTAGGTTCATGGATCCAATACAGGATAAAAAGTCTGTGACTGTAAGGCTTCTGGTGTCTGAATCTGCAGATTCACCGAAACACCAAAGCGGGAAAGCATTTGCCTCGGATAGTAAGTGTGTTCTTTGAGCTACACAGAAGAATCGCACGACACAGTGTAAATCGAGCATGCATGTCATGGCCCTCTATGAGAAAACACTTAATCTCGGCTTGTCTACGAGGTACAAGGGGAGGAATGGTGAGAAAGGCGCCACATTGACATAGCATTTCAGCTTAATCACGTCTCCACACGTTCTTTAAGTGACAGAAACACAGGCACGCATGAAAAAAAGAACAGCGGCACACAGTGACACAGGAAATCAGCACGCTGTCAACACCAAACGGTGTGAGGCACACTGCTACACAGCCCTGTTTGGTTACATGTCATGGCTGCTTCAGTCACACAGCACGAGTTATGGTAATGCTTGCTGAGGTGAGTAGGTGTGTGTTTATTTATACCTTAACAAGCAGAGCATGCCTTGTTATGTGTGTTGGTGTGTGTAGGTATGTTTGTGTATGCACTAGTGAGAGAGCTGTGTGTGTGTGTGTGTGTGTGTCAGCATAACTTTTTTGGCACTGGCAGTGTAAGAGGCGAAGGCAGGCCTGGCAGCAGACAGCACCTCCCGCTAGAGGCTTTCAAGTCTACTTACACTGGCTTCTTAGGACTTTTCATGTTCTTATGGAAAATATCCCTTTGAAATCCCCAAGCTGCACATTTTAATCTCATTTGTGAGGGAGAGTGATGCCGAGACAGGGCTTGGGAGAGACAGGGCTTGGGAGAGAACATTTCCTCTCTCTCTCTCTCTCTCTCTCTCTCTCTCTTTAAAGCATAATTTCATTCGTCAGGAGAATCCCTAGGCTGGAATAGCAGGAGTGATTTAATTGATTTTAATCATCCACCTGAGAGAAAGAATTTGCGGCCTTCTATCCTGAAAGATAATGCCAGCCACCTTCCAGAATATCTCACTCTTAGTTAATGGTTGCCTTCTGCTGTCACCCAGTGAAGGGCAAGTTTGATGTATTCAATACATAATAATAATAATAATAATAATAATAATAATAATAATAATAATAATAATAGCACTGCTGTAGCACAGTGGGTAGCATTTCTGTCTCAAAGTGCCAGGGTGTGACTCTGAGCTCACGTCAGTGCCAGCATGTAATTTTCCATGTTCTTCCCGTGTCCATAATGGTTTCTGTTGGGTTCTCTGATTTCCTCCAGCTTCTAAAAACATGCCAGTAGGTAGGCTGGTTATGCAAAATTCCACCTAGGCATCGATGTATGTGTGCATTGCAATGCTCTGGTTTCCTATTTTGGGGGTAATTCCCACCTCATGCCCAATGTTCCCAGAACAGACTCTTGATCCCATTTTCTTTTTATTTATTTATTTATTCAATTTTGCATACATCAATACAGGATGGGTTAGAAATCTACAGTCATGCGTTTATGCATAATAATAAATCAAAATCAATGTAAAACAGTTATCAATAAATAACTGTAATAATCAATCAATCAATTAATCAGTGGATCTACCCTTTTCTCCTGCCTCAGTCAGTTCTAGCATGGAAGTTTCTAAATATTGGAGAGCAGTCATTGTGGGTGTTGAGATGTCGTTCCCTCTGGCCTGATGAATCTGCACGTGAGAGGCCTGGCTTAACAGTCAGTAGCACAGTGCAGCTCGTTAACAGGAGTCTACACTCTATCAGAGGCAGCCATGATAACTAATGCATTGGATTGATTTAGAAACGCACCGAGGAACAGTAAATCCCCAAACTGCCGATACATTCACTCATCTGCATTCAGCCTTGTGATGAAAGACACACAGGCGTCCATAGTTCCAGTCAAATGTAATAAATTTTAAAATAACTAGAAAGCTTTTAGAGCTTAATGACAGATAATGAAAGTAGAAAATCTTGAATTAACACATTAACCATGGAGTCGCACATATTTTTGATGGATTTTAGTGAGAAATAATATACCGAATGCACAGCAGCATGCAGTTAGCAAAAAAAATGTCTTTGGTAAAAGTCATGTACTGTACAAGCAGCTGATTGGCTTTAATGTTTACTGCTTTCAGTAATCTAATATGCCAGGCAACCCATTTGCATGAGGCGCATTAAGGATTCAAAAAGTTATTAAAAATGTCTTAATTAACCCCAATGCATAAAATTTGAGATGAAGTTTATTTATATTCATAAATTATATATGTGTTTGAGTTACTTTATGTCCCGTGTCTGGAATATATAGTACAGAAACATACAGATGTGTTGCAAATTAAAGGAGAAATTAATCGAAAGTGTTTTATTAAGATATTCATCATTGGATAAAGATGTTCAGTGACACTTCAGTGCATGCATGTCAGCCACCAGGTTTTCAAATAATTTGTCATGAGCCTTAATATCCTGCTTACTTATATCAAGAAACTGTTGTTTATTTATTGGGCACAAAAACTTTATGGCTGAGACTTAATCACTTAAGTGGAACTGGCATTTTGAAGTTGATGACAATCCATCTTTTCTGTAAATACTCCAATTATTCCAGTGTCCCTAACCACATTAGTGTGAGTGATTCTAAAATGGTTTGTGACTCTGAAAGTTTCATTCCCCCCCCCTCTGCTCCCTTTAGGATATGGCTTCAATTTGTTTTATGAGAAATATGCAGAATAAAAGCAAATAGAACGCAAAAGCAAGCTGTAACAAGCCATTAGTTTTAAAATGGTTTGGTGAATAATATAGCATGCAAGAATAGCAAAACAGCTGATAAACAGCTCGGGGAGGGAATTTCAAATTGTAGTATACTAATATTTAATTTATTAACTTCACATGGGAACCAAACAGTTAGCAGCTGCAGTTTTAGATCAGAAGCAGGGTGATTAATGCTTCCTTAGACTGACCACAAACAGGGGCACAGTGCTGTTTAACTACACTAGAGTTCACATGGTAAAATATTCTACTTACGATAGCGTAGCCAAAAAACACTATGCCCTGTAATAGGAGTCATTAATATGAGTCATGTTTCTGCATAGAAACTGCTATAAATTGCTGACATTACATGAAAAAAATAAAGCAATAACTCACTTGACACAATGTTATCAGAAAATTTGACATTTATCCATAGATCATGCGTTGCATCAGTGACAATTGAACTGTATTCAGTTTTGTACACGTGAATGAATCACATTTGACAAAATACTTAAAATCATTTTTTCCGTCCTATGCGATATGCGATGCTTTTCTGACATTACCTAAAATCCGATTTTAATTTAAAGCGATAACCTACAGCACTTGCGCTAATCTAGCCATCAAATTTGACATTTATCCACTAATTCACAGTTCATGCATGATCATGTGAATCATTAACACTGCACCAGAGCCAACAGAGTCATATTTAATTTAGTGTATGTGAATGAATCACTCACTAACATGGAAAAAAAAAAAAATCACAGACAAATATGTACATGTCCATTTAACATTATAGGATATTAATTATAGAAAAAATTTGTGCTACGTACAGATTCCAAAGCCTCAGATTTGAGTTGATTTTTTGGACAAACATTAAGTCTAGTCTTAATCTACAAAGACATTCCAGCTTTCATTTTTTCAACCGATTCAAGAAAACCATCTGACTAGTAATTGGAAGCACAGGTGGAGTTGTTGAATTCTGTCAAACTATGTGAACATATAACACCAATTCAGAAATATAATTCAAACCTGGATTGATATAAGTGCACTCTTTTTCAAAATGTTTGTGATTTCCATGAGTGATAAGGTATGAGATTTTGACATTTTCGACATTTGGAGCTCAGTTGGTCTCAAATGACATCAATTTTACAACAGACATTCCAAAACAATAGTATAAAATCTTCCTTATATAGCTGACAAAAAATGCAACCCTGTGTAGCTTCTATGATACTACATGTGATAGACTTCACTACGTTAACATGCTGGTATATTTGCAAATAAAATCAGAATCAGAATCAGAATCACTTTTATTGCCAAGTACTGTAGGATTTACATATACAAGGAATTTGTCTCAGTGTGCTGGTGCATAGCAATAAAAGTGATTCTGATAAAGAAGGCACTTTTACTTCACATGCTTTTTTAAAAATATACCATCAATATGCTGCTTATATTATCACAAATGCTCTCACTTTATTCCTTGTGAGTTCCACACTTAATATTGCATTTCACACAGAGGGGGTTCACCTGCAGCTGTGTGAGCAGGTTGGGTTTATGTAGCGCTATCGCTTATGTAGTGCTATCATTTGTGCCTCAAGGACATTTCCTTGAGGCACAAATTCTGCATAATACATCTTACCCATCTACCTTATAGAACTGTTGTGGTAGATTCTGATGTTTATCTATATGTCTATCCTTAGCATAAAGTCCAAATTCACAGTCACCATTTTGTACCAATGATATTTGTTTGAACTAACAATTGAATTAGGATATCCGACATACACTATATTGCCAAAAGTATTCGCTCACCTGCCTTGACTCGCATATGAACTTAAGTGACATCCCATTCCTAATCCATAGGGTTCAATATGACGTCGGTCCACCCTTTGCAGCTATAACAGCTTCAACTCTTCTGGGAAGGCTGTCCACAAGGTTTAGGAGTGTGTTTATGGGAATTTTTGACCATTCTTCCAGAAGCGCATTTGTGAGGTCACACACTGATGTTGGACGAGAAGGTCTGGCTTTCAGTCTTCGCTCTAATTCATCCCAAAGGTGTTCTATCGGGTTGAGGTCAGGACTCTGTGCAGGCCAGTCAAGTTCATCCACACCAGACTCTGTCATCCATGTCTTTATGGACCTTGCTTTGTGCACTGGTGCACAGTCATGTTGGAAGAGGAAGGGGCCAGCTCCAAACTGTTCCCACAAAGTTGGGAGCATGGAATTGTCCAAAATGTCTTCGTATGCTGAAGCATTCAGAGTTCCTTTCACTGGAACTAAGGGGCCAAGCCCAGCTCCTGAAAAACAACCCCACACCATAATCCCCCCTCCACCAAACTTTACACTTGGCACAATGCAGTCAGACAAGTACCGTTCTCCTGGCAACCGCCAAACCCAGACTCGTCCATCAGATTGCCAAATGGAGAAGCGCGATTCGTCACTCCAGAGAACGCGTCTGCACTGCTCTAGAGTCCAGTGGCGACGTGCTTTACACCACTGCATCCGACGCTTTGCATTGCACTTGGTGATGTATGGCTTGGATGCAGCTGCTCGGCCATGGAAACCCATTCCATGAAGCTCTCTGCGCACTGTTCTTGAGCTAATCTGAAGGCTACATGAAGTTTGGAGGTCTATAGCGATTGACTCTGCAGAAAGTTGGCGACTTCTTCGCACTATGCGCCTCAGCATCCGCTGACCCCGCTCCGTCAGTTTACGTGGCCTACCACTTCGTGGCTGAGTTGCTGTCATTCCCAAACACTTCCACGTTCTTATAATACAGCTGACAGTTGACTGTGGAATATTTAGGAGCGAGGAAATTTCACGACTGGATTTGTTGCACAGGTGGCATCCTATCACAGTTCCACGCTGGAATTCACTGAGCTCCTGAGAGCAACCCATTCTTTCACAAATGTTTGTAAAAACAGTCTGCATGCCTAGGTGCTTGATTTTATACACCTGTGGCCATGGAAGTGATTGGAACACCTGACTCTGATTATTTGGATGGGTGAGCGAATACTTTTGGCTATATAGTGTATATGATTTAATGCCTTTATGGCTTTTTTTTATCATCAGTAGATCATGTATTGTTAAAGAATACTACAATAGCCTTCTTCTATCTGAAGGATGTCTGTTCTATCAAATGGTTGGTTAACTACATGGGATGAGAAGGCCCTTTGGCAGCAGTCAGGCTTGTCCTAACACCTAGACCATGGATGTAGCTCCATACACATTTTACCTAAGGGCCTGTTTGGATTTGTGTTTTTCAGCTGCAGGGTATGTGACACCGGCAGTGAATGCATTTTTGGAAAGGGTTTGCTATGGTACAGGAGGTACTTACAGAGATAACACAGCATGTAATCCTGTCTGAAACAATACACGATATTCAGTAATAAAAATAGAATTAATTTATATAATTCTAATAATAGATGAGGATGAAATTCCCGATTTATTATTTACTCAAATGGCGGCATAGAGGAGAGGAGCTACATGAATTAAAACAAGGTCGATCCAATTCAATTAGCAATTGTAGCAGTAGACATTGTCACTAAGCAGTTTTACAGAAGTGCAGATGTACATTTAGATCTGTTATAAACTAGCCAAAGGTAAAAAAAAAATGCCATGGATAAAATCCCTGAGATGTCATGAAGAAGAAACCTTGAGAGTAAGCAGATTATAATATACTATAATAGCTAGATTACAAAAGATCTTCACAATAATATACTGTATAGGTGAGTTGAGATGATTCTTTTGTGATTACAGCAGAAGATTTTATATTCAAAGTGACAGTATCCAGGTGACTATTAAAATCTAACATCATCTAATATTCTCAAGTGGTCTCCCATCTAAATATTAAGCAGGTCCAACCTTGCTTAGCTTCCAAGACTAGTTTAGTGTCAGACATGTTTTGGCATTCTCAGAGTGATATGATTATAAGCAGTTCCCTAAATTTTGTAAAATGAGCTATACTTTCTGACAGCTGAGATAGCACAGGTATAGTAGTCATTTTAACAAAGCTCCAAAACTATGGAGGTTATTGCCAAGGCTGATCTCATGAGACATTTGACTAAATGATGGTGGATATTTTTATATAGTGTGTATATGAGCAACGGGATGTGGTAGCTTAGTGGTTAAGGCATTGGACTACTGATTGGAAGGTTCAAATCCCAGGTTCACCAAGCTGCCACTGCTGGGCCCCTGAGCAAGTCTCAATTGTTCAATTGTATTAAATAAAATGAGATAAAATGGCACTTGTCAAATGACGTAAATGATATCAGTGGAGCCATAGTGGCACAGCAGGTAGCACTGTCACCTCACAGGTCTACGCTTTCGATCCTGAGTTGAGTCTTTCAGTCAACAGCCCAGAGCCTTAACCACTTGCGCTACCAATGCCCCATTTGTGCTTGAATGATATGAAAACCTGCACCGACACCGACCCTTTCAGAATAAGATTGGACACCCTTACCCAAAAACATGCAAAAAGGTGAATTGTCTATTCTAAATTGCCCCTAGGTATAAGTGGGTCTGTGAATATTAGAGAATAGAATTAGAAAGACTTTATTGTCATTGAACAGCTCTGCATACAATGAAATTTGGAGCACTCTTCCTATCAATTTCAAGTAACAGACATATACATATTGTCTTGTGATAAACTGAAGTCCCATCCAGGGTTCCTTGAATAAGCCCCTGATTCATGGTGACCCTGAGCATGATAAAGTGGTAGTTAAAGATGTATGAATGATGCAGTCGCAAAGAAAATATCTATGTGAAGCATAATAGCAATAGCCTCAAGCCTGACAATAATGTTGAAAATTCATACAAACTGAGTCATGCAAAATGTGACAGATATATAAGTGTCAGACCATACAGGTTATTCAAGTTTAGTGAATTCTCTTCACATCAGGCAAAGTTCTAAACTTTTATAACATCAGCAGGCGTAGATGTTTGCCCTAGTTTCTTTCATTGTCGCAAAAAATAGATGCTGTGACATTTTTGGTTTGTCGTAAAGTTGTGTTTACATTCAGATGTCATTCCAGTCTGTGGGAATTGTGTAAATACCCCACAGCATCACAACATGTCAAGAGGAAGCCTCTAGGTTTTCTTATACTGAAGTCCCTCCGCACCTCGCAGCAGCTACTATATAGCTCCTTGAGCGAGATGCACTTTATCAGGTTTTCATGGTTGTACGTAAGGTGCAGCTCCATCCCAAAAAGCTCCTAGCAAGACTAAAATCCCAGAAGTGTATTAAACTGTGCAATTCCATGAATACTGTGTGTAATTCAGTGATTTCACATTCCAATCACTCACTCACTCACTCACTCACTATCTATCTCTCTATTTCTCGTATTCTGTCTCTCTTATACAGCTATTTTTACTGAGCTTCATTAATCTTTGTTGAATACAATGACATACATCTTTAATGTGCTTGCTGTCAAGTCATATTTCAGTTCAGGAGCAGCAAAGTGAATGACAGCAAGCAAGATTAATAAATTTAACATGGACTGTATAAATTTTTAACTGAACAAGAATGAGGGGGTGGGCTTTTTTTTTTCTTTCTTTCTCTCTCTCTCTCTCTCTCTCTCTCTCTCATCTCCCTCCCTCACTTCTTCTGCATCTGTTTTCAAACCGGTAGATTTATGGCAAGTAAGACGATTGCATTTGCTCAAAGTTGAAGGTCTCAGTATAAATAGATTTACATGTCATTAATAAGTAAATTAAGGGAAATTCCCTTCAAGTTGACACAAGTACATGAGCAGATTCTCCACATTAAAGGAGTAACCTGGAAAACCACAGTGGAATAGTGGAAGTCAGGGTGCATGTCATCTGCTCTGTCCTTTCTCTCTTTCTCTATCGTCTTTTTCCACCCTTTAATTACTGGGATGTGATTATGGAGCCAGTACCTTGCCACCTAGGTGTTTGAAAATGAGTGGCATGGAGAGCCCATGCTAAACACTTTAGACATGCAGAGGAGAGGAGAGGAGAGGAGAGGAGAGGAAAGGAGAGGAAAGGAGAGGAGAGAGGAAAGGAGAAGCATAAAGGAGTTGTGCTTATTGAAAAGCAGGTTAAAACATGTGTGTGAGAAGAAATGTTGTAGTGCCTCTTCATCCGTAATGACTTTAAAATATTTAATTCAAATCTTAATTCCTTCAAAGCAAGCATGAATTAAAATGATTAAGGTGCTAGTTTAAATTAACATTTTAAAAAGGTACAAAAAAAGAGGGAAAAAATATGATTTTTTCCCCCTCACTGCTGGTGTTAAGGGGGTTCTTTCCAGGTCCCCGCAGAGATCATTTGCCGTACATTCAAACCCAGTGAGAACTTTTGCAGCTCGAGTTACGGTTGATGTGAGACACGGTTTTGCAGTAGCTTTAGCGATTATGGGAAATCATATGCAAAGCCGGGGTCCTGATCCGAAGTTAATTTATAATTGTGTTAAAGTTATTAATTAGCTATGTTGTTATTAGGAGAGCATGAACTACAAAGGATTTATCTTCCACACAACAACATGGATTGAAGGCACTTCTGCAGCCCCTTCATTTCTTTCCTCCTGCTCCTCTCATGCATGATTATTTTATTTGCTTTATTTGCTTATATAAACCCGTTCATGAGGAATAGCAGCTTGGATTGTTTCCAGCATAGGTGCTCTCTCTCTCTCTCTCTCTCTCTCTCTCTCTCTGCAGGATGTTTTGTACGGTTAACTTTTCCCTTTGGTCAAAAGGTTAACACAAAAAGAGCCTGTTAAACAATCATAAATATAACACAATGCCGTGACATCAGGCAAATATGTTTGTTTTCCTCCCATTATTTTTTTAATAGATAGGGGAAAAAAAGATGCTCATACACAAAGTGTGACCCAAATATTTGAAATGTGCCTCGCCCTGGAATGAAAGCGTCGTTGAAAATCCTCTGGAAATAACATATTGGATCCAATTTTCCATCTTAGGCTGCATGCCAAACTAATTAATTTAGTGCGGAATGGGCAGTTAACTCGCAGTGCGCCGACAGCGGAAAACATAAATAAGGATCATCATGATCCGGCGTATCCTGAGGAGCAGATTGGACACATATGCACAGTTAATGTCAATCAAAGTTACTTCAGAAATGCTGCATCTCCACAATATGGTGCTCTAACTGCACAACTGCAACCTGGCACAGAGACACAGGCGGGGACTCGGTTATAAACCATCGCTTCAAACTGATACATTGAAGGTATAAATCAGGGGTGTCAGACTCCAGTCCTGGAGGGGCCACAGCTCTGTAGAGATTTGTGTTTTTCCCTTTTCTAGCACATCACATTCAGCACATGAAGGCTTTGCTAATTAGCTGATGAGTTGAATCAGGTGTATTAAATGAGGTAGAATGATAAACTCTGCTGTGCCGCCGGTGGTCCTTCTGGATTGGAGTCTGACACCCCTGATATAAAATCCAGTGTGTGCTAATTAAGAAATATTATACACACGATCTAAAAAAAAAGAAGATCCAAACACCTAAATATATAAACTAAATATAAGCGTGACTCATTATTGAACTCTGTATGGAATGGATGTTGATCTTTATGCTGTGTTATATCCATACATTTTATTAATCTATCTACAGCAAACATTGTACTTGTATCTGACTGGCTGTGCCTTGTGCGTATGCATATCTATGTAGTATAGCTTAAATTATTGTAGAGTGGTCCGTGTAGCTGAAAAACACTTTGGATATGCTCAAAAGAACCCCCATCTCAAAGGAAGTGCATCCTCAAAGAAGTAGAGGATATCTGAAATTCTTTTTAATGTCTGGATCAGCGGTGGAGAGGAGCCGAGGCCTACTGGTGGCTTCGCCATTAACTGCTGGCCTAGATTCACATGACCGGGCATCCATCCAGCTCCCTACTGTACATAGCACAGACACACACACACACACACACACATGCACTTATATGTGGGCACACAGGCATACACACATACACATACTGTATAGACTAATAACCGAGAAAATGGTTGAGCTCCAGGAGGCTCTCTTGTCTCTTCTACTCCTTACAATGTCAGTGTCTAATATTAGCTGTTAACTTACTGAACATTTACAAAATCACCTCTTGACCCAGTGGTAATCATTTCTCAGTCTGTGGCAAACTCTGGTTATTAACATTAGGTCATTTTTCAGTAGTGTTGGTGTATTACACCGCGACCTCTCCAACTAGGACCTCTCGAACCAGGGCTCTATAATGCGAAATGTCTTTCGTGTGTTCAAATACTCTTTTCCCATTAGCTTCCCTGTACTCTGCAGGGTTAAGGCAGTTTATCAGTCACCCAGATAAAATTGCTATTGGGATAAAGCCTCACAATCTCCTGCTGTAATCCTATTTTTCCAGCGCTGCCATGTATAAAAGGCTGATAGGCCGGGTTTCGCAGACAAGAGAGGAAACGGAAAGCTGACAAGCAGGAAACGGGGAGGAGGGCAAAGGGGGGGCGGTGGGTAGAAAAGCCTCTAGGCTCGACTGAAGTCTTATTCTGAGGTGTCGGAAAATGATCCATGACGTGATGCTCGCTAATGTGAAATAAATTGTTTTTGCACAGATGGCCTTGAGTTTGTGTTTGGAAGGATTTTAAATCATTGATTCAAGTGAAATCAACTGTATTGCCGTGTTTACAGATTAAAGAGTGTGACGTGATTAGAAATGTATAATTCAAATAAAATATCCGTCACTCTATATTTTTCACAGCATGCATCATTGGGGGTATAACACAGCGGGAAACTTTTGCATATGGCACAAAGCCGTGCTGTAACCTGACATTGTGGATGGGAGCAAAGTTTTGTTCATTTATTGAGTTCAAGTTCAGGAGTAATTTGTCTCAGTTTTCTGTCCCCTCCTGTGGTCTGAGATGCCACTTATCTCCTGCACTGCCAGGAAAAAACAACCACACTAGGCCATGTTTCTGAAGCCATGGCAAAGACATGTTTCACTGTCACCGTGCCGCCTGTAAATAACCTCAGTGGGAGCCAATGAATGTCACTGTCCTCCTCAAGAAATGACACAATAACGGCATCTCCCAATAAACCGCCAGCAAACATCTAAAGACACGGAGCAGGCCGATGAGCGCTTTGAAAAGAAGTGGAAATCATTACTTCTGAGGCCGCCTTTGTTCCGTCTACACCCCCTACACTCTTCCCACCATCCTCCACAGATCAACCTCTATTTAAGGATTTCTCACACTGTTTGAGTTGTGATAAATGACCTTTGGAAATTATATGAAACTCGTTCATCATCAGATGATGAGATGTGGGAGAGCAGCGTAGTTGGAGCGCGATCAGATGCTTTTCCTCTCCCTGACATTGTTTGCCTTTAATGCATGTCAGATTAGAGAAAAAAAGTGCACTTTTGCTCCTTCATGCCAAATTAAGCACTTATAAATAGGGTGTTCTGGGGACCATTAGCTGGGTTAAGCACATCAACAATCACTGGTAGTTTCTGATGTTTTGTCAGTTATAAAGGTGAAATATACAATGACAAATTATTTGTTATCTTTTACTTTTTCTTACGTGTACATGTTTATGTTTATTAGAACGATGCCTGTGCATCTGCACAAAATTCCGACTAAATATCATACACTACATTTTTAGGATGCATAAAGACACACATTGCACTTTTTTCCCCAAGAAATGACAGTGGCACTGTATATTTACACACGCTTCTAGGCAACTAGTTCAGATAAAATGACTAATATTAATAAAAGACACAGATATATAGCCACATACACACCTCACAGTAGCAATATAGACAATATAATATGAAACTTTTATTATTCTTCAACAAATAAATCCAGTTTATTTAATAAATCCAGGTAAATTTTACCTGCGTACATGCTGAATCATTCGTTGTGTGCAAAGTACAAGCTTTATGTTTGTCCAAACCACAGCGTGTGGTTATATAACACCATTTCTTTTTTTGCTTATTGTATAATGCACCAATTTTTTTTAACACACTTTTAGTTCATTTGTTAATTTAATTTGCAGTCTCAGGTGATATGTAGAGTTGTAAGTGCATGTTTAAAACTCTCACGTTCTCATACTTTTATCGGTGATGAAACATATAAATAGAAATCACAGACATCACCTGATCACAGGGAGCACTGAGCTGATGCTTAATAAATGACTAGATATTGAATTAACTGTAAACACGTGTGCATGGATTTATTTTGTTTTGCACCCAACAGGTTGATTTAGCCGTTCAGATGTAGAGAAAAATGATGCTCACAACACAAAATACACACGTTTGGTTCAGTCTGTGTAGTTGAATCAGTTTCTCACTGCACTAGCAGGACAGAAACCACTTGATGGTTGTTTTATTCCGCACCCTGTCACTGCTGTGTTCTCACCTGCACAAACAAACTGCTTCAGAGTTCTATATAAACTGACTAAACGCTGCACATGTGAAAGCAGCCATATTATGTAATGCTGTAAATTCATGCAGACCAACCGATTTTGCTCTGTTTTAAGAATGTTTTTTCAACTAAGGTCACTTGTTAAAGTGTAAGCCCTTCACATATACTATAAAGTCTGCTTGCTAAAGCATAACTCATAAGTGCATTGAAAAAAATGACTACACATCAATCAAAGCAATTTCATACTATGCTGCTCACCTCTAGCATCATAAAGAACAATGTGACTTTACACAGGTATTGCACATGTGGCCCGAAGCCCATTAGCACCACCTGTGCACTTTTATATGATCACTGTGTGCTGCTGTAGCGTCATATAACTGCAGGCCACACATATTAAAACGGGAATAGACTCCTCTATTACCTTCTGCGCTGGAGTCATGGTGTAGATTGTGTTACGCCTCTGTACACTTTTTCCACTGCTGAGATGTAGTTGACTATTTCAGTTTCGGTGTAGGGCTGACCTTCAGTGCTAAGTTTCACAAAACGGAATATTTGACTCAAATGTGGTGCGATCCTCTTGAAGTGGGACACAACAATGAACTCAACCTCTCAAATTACCAACTTTTCCCAAGTATTAACTTTTAAAACGCAACCCATAAAGGTCATGGGGAAAGAAAATTAACTAGGTGCCATAACATGGCAGGAGTATAAAAAATAATGGATGGAATAAATTGTCATTAGATGGCCGAGACCCTGATTTATTGTGATATTCTACAAATTTGGAGGGCATTAAGAGTGCCCTAAAAGATCACATTAACCAGTCACATAAAAAGCCAAATTAAAGAAGTGCCTTTATGTGTGTAAGGTATGGTTTATCATAACCTGGATGAGATAAATGTCCCAGGAAAGATGGTGTTTAAGTTTCTTCAGGAGGCTCCACGCTTGTGGACGGATCCCATTTTAGCTCCAGCATGGTCAGTTTTTGGAACTCATTAAAGCTGCTTGATAAGAGGCCTCATAAAAGATGAACAGAAATTAGCAGCCATAATTTGACAGAAGAACCCAGGCAACAATAATGGCAGGAAAAAAAAAAAAAAACTGACAGTGGCATGATAAGATTAATGCCTCCCCTCCATTAGGACCCAGGCAGAGCAAATGTCATTCATATTTTAGCTGGTGAACCCGTCTAATTGGCTGTGGCTTTCTTCTTCTGAATTACACTTCCAGATTTCTTTACCTCACCTTTAAAGAAGGATCATTTGAATTCAAAAGAAAGGTGACAGGACTGAGGGAGGGGAAGAAAAGGGGAAAAAATCTTCAATCTGCCTTTTTTTTTTATTTCATATGAGATACAATTCGCACTTCTCTCTATTTCCCAGTTATAATTGCTGATTATGTTGTTATAGATTCTTCAGATTCTCCTCTCCCTCCATCTTGGTGATTTGGGGCCTTCAAAAGCTGACGTGAGCGTCCCAAGCCTCATTTGGTCTGCCTGCTCTAGGCCACAGGTAAAGGAAAAGGTAAACACTCTGTGCTTAGAGGTAATTACCCCCTCGGTGTGACCAGGGCTGATCAGTGGAAGCTGACCCTTATGATAATAACCCTCAGGGCCATATTGTATTTCTTTTGACAGTTTAATTAGAAATTCAGCTGTAGGGGCACAAAGCAAGCTTGGCCATGAATATTTAAATAGAGTAACACCAAATGAAGAGTTAAAAAAAAGAGGGAGAGAAAAAAACATGAAAGAGGCCTCAGTGAACTACATGACAGACATGAGGATATTAGGCAAGTGATTCTAATCAATAATCTCTTGATCTCTTACATATTAATACAGTGCCTGCTGGTGCTCTGTAATGTGAGTAGAGGAAAAGAGGGGGTGAGGCTGGGTTATGAACATGGTAAAAGGGAGGATGTAGCTCAGATTTTGGTTTCAGACACACCTCAAAGGAAGTGCTGTAGACCTGGGCTTATACCAGGAGGATGTGCTCATTAACCAGCTAAAAACAAAAACCCGTGTGTCACCTTCACGATCAACACTACAGCTCTGAAGACTATTTAACCTGCTAGATTGGAAGTCATGGATTCGTCTGGACTTAAGTGTTATCCGATCAAATGATGAGGCCCAGAGAGGCCTGGGACCAGTATTGGCCCAGAGGGGGGCAAAATAATGCTGGCAGGTTTTGTATGTATTTTCTGTTAAATAGCTCTTTCATTAGCAATTAATCTCCTAATTTCATGCTTTTTCCCTCGCAAACATCTGTAAATATATTTCTGAGAGCCCATGCAGAAGATCATGGCTTCTTAGGTTTCAGTATGTTGACAAAATAAATGCAGCATTTCTTGCAGAGTAACCACAAATCCATGTGAAGCAATCCAGTGTCCTTGTTTCACTTTACTGAAATCATGTGCACACAGGCATAGTGCCCGAGAAACCACAGGCCAGATTTCTTTCTAAAGATGTCCAGGACACAGAGTATGAAGTGTCTGGTCAAGAGAATAAAACATAATTCAACACAGAACCTGTTTCTTTTTTTTTTCTTTTTTCCCTGAGATGATGAAGTCTTCACCAGACTATTAATAAAATCACCATTTTCCCTTCATGCTAAATAGACTTTTAGGATCAATTTGAATAATTGAAGATATTTTTTGACCTAGAGTTCGGTATATAATGTCAAAAAGAACAGAGGGAGTTAGTTACCCTAAATTTATACATAGGCCATTTTATATCCCAAACAGACCCAGAGCTTGGAGAGACAGTGCTCATATGCATTATCCGAGTGAGTTGTAGGGAAGATGATAGATTAATTACACGTTAATCCAGCAGAGTTGGTTTGCAGTGGTGTACCGGGGGACGCTGCATCCAGCTCATTTATAAAATCAAGCGCCCTGGCTTCTTATTAGAGCTGATGTTTATTCTCACTGTAGTAGTAGTAGATGAGGCTGCACATGTGTCATGAATTAATGATTCTCCTCTCTACTTATGCATATGGTGTGTGTTTTTATGTTTTTTTCTTGCACCTTCCAGTGTGTAACAAGACACACTGGAAAAATTGCAGAAGAACGGCAGCTGTATAGGGGTCAAAGAAGTGTCTTTCATGGGAACGGGGTAGTAAAACCTGAGCAGACATCCATATTCATATGGATACTCTGCAAGGTCAACAAGAGGCACTGCATGAGTTAAAGGTGTGTGGCGTTAGCGCTAAGAGTCTTGTGGAAAAAAATGCAGATCAAATTGAAATATTCTGCAGATGTTAATAAGACGGTTACTAAAAAAAAAAAAAATCATTATTAATGAGAGGAAAAGTCATTCCAGTTTCTCTTAGATTTTCACGCACCATTTTTAAATATTAGTTTTAAATTTGCATGAAAGATCTGGATGGATGTTCAGACAAGAGTTGGAAAAAAGGAAAGACAGAAAGTAAAGTCAGAAAGAAGAAAATATGTTAGCTCATTATTTGTACCCTCACTAGTGTCAAAATCACGAGAGTGATGAAGCCACTAAGGCCGAGGCTTAATGAGATACCTTTTCTTCTACAAGTTCTAATACCACAGCCGTCTCTTAGGCATGGTTAACATGAAGACAAATCATTGTGGTCTGGTGTAGGATGTTTGACAAGCAGGGGAAAGCAGCAGTTGGACTCCTGATATTTTTGGCTGCCGGCAGCGTGAGAAAATGTGGCTTTGCTCAAGAATATTCCAGGGAAAGACCAAGATCTGGAAGTAATTAAGCAGGCCTCAAAACAAGTAAATTCCATATCACCGCAACGCACGTCTTAGACAGGAATCTGGCCGGGAGTATTTTGGTGAGGTTTACTTTCTGGAGCTTAGCAACATAAATTTGTTGTCACTGAACTATTAAACACAGCAGACACATGTTGGCAGGAAGCAAGCATAGGAGGCATGGAATTGATTATGGGAGAGTCCATGAAATAATAACGCAAATGGGCCCACTGCTGGACTTTAATATCCCATGACAACGCTCGACTGTCAATGGCCTCCATCAGCAGCTTCTGCCAGAAAAGACAGGATTTATTCCTCTTTTCCACAGACAGATGAAGACAGGAAATGCCAGCAACCAGTGGGAATCCAGAAAGAAGGGATGGCATAGAAAAAAAAAAGAAAAAAAACTGACAAGGAAGATATGGAATGGTAGAGTATGAGATATGTTCTTCATTCCTAAACACATAACTTATGCATCTCATCCCATTCCTGATGTCGACAAAAAAAAAAAAACACACTGCAAGCTGGGAATTGAATTGTTTCTGAATTCCTAGCTGTGATTTAAATCTGGGTCGGGTTTCATACCACGACACGTGTGCACCTGGCTAACACGTTAGATGACACAGGACAGTTATAAATCTGGGTTTTAATAGATATACGCCAGGCTTATTTATTGCCTGCGTCCTTCAGTAGGGAAAGCATGTAGGGTTTTAAACGGGATTTAGCTCTTCGGAAAACCAATACGGCTGTTTTCTTTTACTGTGGTCTGAGAGAACACTAGTAATGCGATACTTCCATACATCCAGTGAAGGGAAACTGAAAAAGACAAAAGGATCAAATGATAAATGTCCCCCTGTTACTTTTTTTTCCCCCTCTACCTTTCCAAACCCTCTCAAATGTAACACTCAGAAGTGAAATGAGAAAACCCCAGCGGTCCTAGTCCTGACCCAATATAAACAAAAGTCTACATTTGCACTGGACCAGAACTTGAGCACTGCCAGCAATCCATCAGATTTGCTTTGGAATCTCATGTAATGTTAGCTTTTCTTCACCTCTGTAATATAGTACCTGTGTTACGTCCAAGTTTATTTGAAATAATCTAAAACATTCTGAAAGAGACAGAGCACGCAGGATCTACGGTGATTATAATTTGACATGCCGTTTAGGTCGTTTATTTGCAATTGCCATCGAAGTGCAATTAGCATTAACTGATACCTGGAGAAGTGGAGCTTGATTGAAAGTGAGACAGCTAGGCACGTGCACTCGATGCACGTTTTCACGGCCAGTGTTGCTGTAATATGGCTGACAAATCTCCAAGCAGGCAGGATGAGAGGATGTGTGGCACATGTAAACATGGGCATCTTCTTCTCACACATGCTCACACATATCCCACCAAACACACACCTCTCTAGGGAGGCACTAATAACTGAGTGTTTTTTTTTCCCCCCTTCTTTTTATTACAGCCTATTACTGTCTTATCTCCATGAACAGCCTGAAAATAAAGACAAGGACATCATGCTATTATAGATATATTAGAAAGACAAATATTAAAAAAATAAAATAAAATAAAAGTGACAAGAAATAAAATGCCATTTGTCATTCTCATGTCAAACATATCTTATAGATTAAATTCAAATCAAAGTCACATTAAAATGGCAAAATTAAAAGCGTGGCCAGACTCGACTGGATTAATAATAAATACACCATCATTTTGATTATTAAAGTGGAAATATATGAGGCAAGAGAGACAAGGGGAGAATAAAATCAATTAAGACTGTGATCCAGAATGACATTTTTAATACAAATAAATGGGCCTTTGGGGAGTCGCCTCCATTTATGCATTGGGAAAAGTTAGATTAGGAGGGTTGTGTTGTTCAAACCTGGGGTGATTGCCCCGCTGTGTGAAGATGCAGAGCTTTCTCACTATATATACGTCTATTTCTGAAATATTCCCCGAGGCAAGACCTTCCCTCCAGGCACCACTATGTTGAGATGCATTTTTAATATAGGATTTTGAACACACCTCTGATTAACCAGGGAGAATTACGAGGCTTTGGTTTCTATTACACCAGAGTGCAGTAGAAGCCCATGACCAAGCGTTTGTGTGAGTGTATTGTGTACCGGTGTGTATTGGTGTGTATTGGTTTGGACTTGTGGTAGGCGAGAGTATGTGTGTGTGTGTGTGAGTGTGTAATATCATGGAACACAATCCCCATGTCACTAAGCGATGGAAAAACTCACTGAGTCATGTCAAGTTGTATTAAAAATCACACTAAAATATTCCAAAGAATCCATTCACATTAAAGTGACGAGCATGGGTTTTAGAATACCTTACTTTATCTAAAATCTAAGAGGATATTTTAGTCGAGTCTCAACTCGTACCCTTTCTTTTTTTGGCATCATATTTTGCTATTATTAGTAGAAATAAAACAGATTTTTTTTGCCGTTTCTGAAAATGGAGAGTTTGTTGGCTGCTCATTCTTGCATTTTGAGGCATCTTATTTCATCCATTTTATTTTAATTTTATTTTATTTTCTGTTTAATTCAATTTTAAATACTTTAAAATTTATTTATTTATTTTATTTATTTATTTATTTATTTCTAGAAAGAACCAAAACGACATATATGGCAACCGTAAAAGGAGAAAACCGAACCCTTGTGATGGATAACTGCATCGAAAAACATGCCACAAAATTATATTTCATTTATAATAATAACATAATAAGAAATATTAGATCATTTGCCCATAAACAAGATTTAATTTTATTTTTTTCTCAGTTTATATAAGGGTTTAGAAATGTTATTCCTAAACCAAGTAATATCAAGAAATATAATTTATACTCTGGTATCTACATACGTTTCCTATTAGTTCCATCGGTTACCTAATAAATCACAGTAAATATGCTTCAATATAAATAACTGAAAAATAAGACAGGAGCTTAAGAAGTTAATGTTAGGGATATTAGAGAATTAATGTTAATTCATTTTTAGTATGTTATCCTGGTCAGGGACGTGATGAATCTGGAGTCTATGCTAGAGTCAGTGGACGTGAGGTGGGAAAACACCCTGGAGGTGACACCAATCCATTGCAGATTATCATCTTTCTTCCTTTTAATTTCTATGAATGTATGGAAATGGCAGTTATATTGCTCTGGTTATAAGTATGTATCAGTTCACTTAAGATCAAGTTGGCATTTGGTCTACAGTGTGTGAACTTGGTGCCATTTTTGTTCTTTAACATTGTCAATAAATAGTTCATCGTATGACATCCACATATGTACATAGTATCAAGTGGCTGGATGCATCCTGCTTTAAATCTCCCTAGTGTGCTATAAATATTACAGAAAAGGCCAAGACAAGCTTGAAGTTTTTGCTGCCGTTGCTTAAGTATACTTTATTCTCCCGTCTTTTGCTTTTGTCTTCTCATCCTTTGTTGCTCATTGGCCTGCTACCTGGGGACAAATGACAAGCACAAGCTAGTTGTGGCGTGCTAATAGCCATCCCATGTCCCATAAATGACCCCCTGGCTCATTAAGAGCTCCTGCTTCACCATTTATCTTCCCAATGTGAGCTTCTCCATGCCGGCCGTACTGATAGGCACTGCTCTGTAATTATGCCAAATATAAATTTACAATGAATAATGAATAGGACCACATTATGAATGTCTTTACTGTGATGAATTATGGCTGGTTAAAAAGACAGGGGGCTGCATGAGGTAAGCCACAGTCTTAAATCTTCCTCCCTCTCCCTCTCTCTCTCTTTCTCTCTCTCTCTCTGTATGTATTTGTCTCATGCCTCCACCAATTAATAATTTTATGTCCCATACACAGAAGTATGTGAGGTGTTTCATCTTATTACTAAGCGATATTAAGGCTTATTTATAAATGTTGGTTCAAAACTCATCATTTCCGCATTTAAAGGTCTTAAGAAATAGCTGGGAAAGAATATTGAGGCAAACATGTTCACCCAGTAAGAGCACAAGAGCTGTGAATAATCTCCTTAACCCCTGAAAACTACCCCAGTAGCTGCACTGCTGAGAAGGGAACATTGCCCAAGGCATCATTTTCCACGCATTTCCTGAAGAGACCCCTACCTCTCTCGCTTTCTCTCTGGCCCGGAGGCTGTGGAAGACCTTCTCCCAGGTTCACAAGTTCAGGGTGGAGTATGCAGGAGCAGGAGAGAAGACTTTCTCGCCCTTTTTTGTGTTGCACATGATGCAGGTGTAAATGTGCATCACTGGTATAATGCTATGCAGAAACACACTAGCTTGGAGGGAAGCTTCAAGGTGACATGTTTTAGTCTTATTCAAATAAGTAATAGTAAATATGAAGTGAGAGAAATGTTAATGCAACACACACACATATATAAATATCTCTCTCTCTCTCTCTCTCTCTCTCTCTCTCTACATATATATATATATATATATGTAGAGAGAGAGAGAGAGAGAGAGAGAGAGAGATTAAATATTATGTAAAGAAATTATATATAGATTTTTATATATGGAAAGAGAGACTGATAGAAAGAAATAAAGCGCATAGGATGTGCAATATGACTACATGCTTTTTTCAGTTAATTTCACCATGATCTGCTCTTAATGACAATATTTCAACTCATGAAAATCCAATTATCAATTATTAAAAAGGGTGTCACAAAGGGATCGAAGTTGGCCCAACAACATTGCTCTAAAGGAGCAATTAGCTCCAATAGTTCCACTCTGCTTTGAGGTGCGGACCTGGGGATTACCAGCAGTAATCCGCTCACCTCAACTCTCTTACTCAAATCATCCTCTCTCCAGCCGGGCCAAATCGTTTTCACGCCACATCCTTGGCCTCGCTGCTAAAGACCTGCCTTTTCAACTAATAACATCAGAACAAAACTGCAGGAGTGTGGAATGAACGTGGCAATCCTCCACCGTTAGAGCCTATTGTCTGCTATTTTTCTCCGGGACCGTCTGCTCCGTCTCATTTACTGCCTCTTCCTGTGATGGAACTTACATGCCACTTTGTGATCTTGAAAAAGAATGAAAAAAAGAAAAAAGGGGAGAAAAACAGCAGATTATTGATTCGCCTCTGACGAGAAGACCAACCTAAAAGCCCCAATGGATTGTCACTCATTATTGAAATTACTGAACACTAATTAAAGTGGCAGCTGAAGTCCCAGCAGACTCGGCTCATCTGACGCTGAAATTCAGCTCTGTGGACAGAGCAAGACAGAGGAAGCTTTCACTGCTTCACCAATGATAATGAGCTCTGCTTGTTTTCTTTTCTTTCTTTTTCTTTCAGTCTTTCCTCCCCCTTTCTCTTCCCCTTGATTTGTTTTCTTTCTAAAGCCACTGAAGTATGCTTTGTGAACTTTAAATTCATGTACACAGCATTTCTTTTGTGTTAATATAGCATGCATTTAGATTGCAAAGGTGATGCTTAACCTTGTTAATAAGTAAGCTGTAATAAAGGACTGTTAGGAGAGGTGATGGGGCTGATAACTATGTGCTCAGGCTGAGAATGAGAAAACTGGCAGTAGGAGAAGTTGTCCAGATATTAGCATCTGATTAATCAGAGAAAAGCTGTGAAGCACTGGGACTCACACCAAGACATTCAGCAACTCCCATACTGCTGCCTCTGTACGGGTAGATGGGTGAGAATTGACATTTAATTGCCACTAAACATGTTATGGGTGGTGTACATGTAATACTTTAGTAATAATTTAGTAATGTAAATTTTGGTCATGGATATTATTGCATAACAGCATTATTATTATTATTATTATTATTATTATTATTATTACTAGTACTACTACTACTACTACTACTAATAATAATAATAATTATTATTATTATTATTAAACTTTTAAATAAATCATTAAAACAATAAAAGATATATATATATATAATAATAATAATAATAATAATAATAATAATAATAATAATAATAAAATAAATTGTCTATAGAGAAGAGAAGGGGTTAAAAATAACACTATCCATCCAGTCTTTGGTTCAGTAAATAATTGTCACTTGCACAGTCATACAGTGTCTCTCCCTTGTCTTCTGTCTCTCTCTACTGTAATTCTCTCTGTCAAATAATGCTTGCTTTCACTGCAGATCTTCACATCAGAAAAAAAAGAAAGAAAAAGAATGCCCTTTAGAATAACTGCATGTTTTATGCCAGCTGAAGGTGCCTTCCTTGAAAGTATATGTTCCAGAGGTATTCTCTGCCACCGCTACCCCCTCAACTCAACACTACTGCACTTGTGTTGCTCTGGCACAAGCCTGTTTCTTTTGGACATGTTGACTTCAGGGTGTTCACTCTTTCTCCCTGTTCTTTCTTTTTTTTTTTACCCTCCCTCCTTTTCCACATTTTTTTTTTTGAAAACCAACAAACAGAAAGACTGGTGTTCGTTTTATCAAATGGTACACAGCTTGGTAATGGCCTCCCCTGACGACTGCAGCTAATCTATGCTGATGACCACAGGGACGGCAATGATTGTCATGTTAGGAGAAAAAAAAAATCAAAACAATCATGTTGCGTCAGTTGTACCATTAAAAGGCTTGGCTTTTTTTTTTTTCCTTTTTCTTTTTCTTTCTTTTTTTTTTTTTTGCAAATTTCTGTACGCAGTAATTAATACTCTGGGGCTTGCCTTTGCCAGGCTGGTACTCCAGGCAACAAGATGCCACTCACCTGATAATTATTTCAGGAAACCATGCACGAATGAATGTGATTGACAAATGCAACATTGCTGTAATTGCCTGAAGCAGAGAGAGAGAGAGAGAGAGAGAGAGAGAGAGAGAGAGAGAGAGAGAGAGAGAGAATGTGTGACAGAAATATAAAGACTAAAAATGTTAAGCAGTTGTGCTTACCTAGTGTTGGAGTCTGTTATGATAGAGGTCACATCTTTCTCCATCTGTTCCTATCACAAGCTAGACGCAGCTACATGTGTATACATAACAAATAGTTGCTGTTACTCTCGTAAAGTCTGCTCTCCTGCTGTTCTAAAGCTGAGAATAGAAGGTCAATGTGGGCTGGAATCAGGGAGCTGGACCCTGTAACAGAGATCCAGATGTTGGGAATTCATACTTTAACAAGCACTAGAGAGCCAGACCAGCTTCTGCAGTTAAATTGGTGCTGTGTGTCACAAACCTTGCAGGCCTACAGCTTCAAAATGACTAAATGTGGCTATAAATTACATACCCCAGCTGCTTACTCTATATTATTTCGTTGTTTACTAGCCTTAGTACTGGGGAAATCTTCGATAAGTACACTGATACGACTCTGACTATCACTGTGACTAAAATGAGAAGAAAAACCCTGTGAATTCATGGTTATTACGACATATTAGAATGAGAGGATTATGCTGCAGAGTTTGCCTTATTGTCAGGAGATTGCAAGTTTGATTCCTGATGATGAGACAGTTATCTAAGGACAGGGAGCCAAGGGAGCAAAATTGCCCATGCTCTCTGGATAGAAGGTACATGGCATCAGTAGCCAATCACAGCTCAAACATTAGCCAATCAAAGGCATCTGTTGTGGAAGAGGGTGGATAGTATTTTCTTTAGAATATGTTATTCTGCCCCGTGACGCAGCAAAAGATGCAGCTTGAGATACGGTCAGTTGGCTTCACGTGTCTCAGAGGAAGCATGTGCTAGATTTCACCCCCCAGGTGGTAACTGTCGTATAATATGGAGAGCTGGTTGGTGGGTGTGAAAAATTATAATTAGATTAAATTAATAAGCACTCCAATTTCCAACTTGTACTGTTCAGGCCAATCAGAATGAACATTTCATCAGTGGTTTGATAATAAATACACCAATCAGCTATAAATTTAGTGACAGGTGAAATGAAGAACATTACAGTGGCACCTGTCAATGGTGGGATTTATTAAGCAGCAATTAAAGGTGAGATTAATTTCTATGATAATTTTTTTTACACATTTTTTAAAGCTGCTTTGAGTCAACAATCAATTCTCAAATTCAATGTGTTGGAAGCAGGAAAAATGGGTGAGTGTAAGGATCTGAGGGACTCTGACAAGGGCCACATTGTGATGGACAAAGCATGATGTTAGAGCATCCACAAAGCAGCTGGACTTTTTGGGTGTCCCTACCAAAAGTAGTCCAAGAAAGGGTAACCAGCGACAGGGTCATGGGCACCCAATGCTCATTGTTCTGTGTAAGGAATAAAGGCTAGCCTGTCTGGTCAGATTCCACATAAAAGCTGCAAATTACTGAGCATTTTATTTCTGTTTATGATAGAAAGGTTCAAAACACCTCACATCGCTTGCTTCATATGGTGCTGCTTAACCAAAGACAGAGTGTCCATGCTGACCACAACACATCAGAGGTCTTGTGGAGTCTGTGCCATAAATATATATATATATATATACACTATATTGCCAAAAGTATTCACTCACCCATCCAAATAATCAGAATCAGGTGTTCCAATCACTTCCATGGCCACAGGTGTATAAAATCAAGCACCTAGGCATGCAGACTGTTTTTACAAACATTTGTGAAAGAATGGGTCGCTCTCAGGAGCTCAGTGAATTCCAGCGTGGAACTGTGATAGGATGCCACCTGTGCAACAAATCCAGTCGTGAAATTTCCTCGCTCCTAAATATTCCACAGTCAACTTTCAGCTGTATTATAAGAACGTGGAAGTGTTTGGGAATGACAGCAACTCAGCCACAAAGTGGTAGACCATGTAAACTGACAGAGCGGGATCAGCGGATGCTGAGGCGCATAGTGCGAAGAGGTCGCCAACTTTCTGCAGAGTCAATCGCTACAGACCTCCAAACTTCATGTGGCCTTCAGATTAGCTCAAGAACAGTGCGCAGAGAGCTTCATGGAATGGGTTTCCATGGCCGAGCAGCTGCATCCAAGCCATACAGCACCAAGTGCAATGCAAAGCGTCGGATGCAGTGGTGTAAAGCACGCCGCCACTGGACTCTAGAGCAGTGGAGACGCGTTCTCTGGAGTGACGAATCGCGCTTCTCCATCTGGCAATCTGATGGACGAGTCTGGGTTTGGCGGTTGCCAGGAGAACGGTACTTGTCTGACTGCATTGTGCCAAATGTAAAGTTTGGTGGAGGGGGGATTATGGTGTGGGGTTGTTTTTCAGGAGCTGGGCTTGGCCCCTTAGTTCCAATGAAAGGAACTCTGAATGCTTCAGCATAACAAGACATTTTGGACAATTCCATGCTCCCAACTTTGTGGGAACAGTTTGGAGCTGGCCCCTTCCTCTTCCAACATGACTGTGCACCAGTGCACAAAGCAAGGTCCATAAAGACATGGATGACAGAGTCTGATGTGGATGAACTTGACTGGCCTGCACAGAGTCCTGACCTCAACCCGATAGAACACCTTTGGGATGAATTAGAGCGGAGACTGAGAGCCAGGCCTTCTCGTCCAACATCAGTGTGTGACCTCACAAATGTGCTTCTGGAAGAATGGTCAAAAATTCCCATAAACACACTCCTAAACCTTGTGGACAGCCTTCCCAGAAGAGTTGAAGCTGTTATAGCTGCAAAGGGTGGACCGATGTCATATTGAACCCTATGGATTAGGAATGGGATGTCACTTAAGTTCATATGCGAGTCAAGGCAGGTGAGCGAATACTTTTGGCAATATAGTGTATATATATATATATATATATATATATATATATATATATATATATATATATATATATATATATATATATATATATATATACAATATAGTCAGCATACAGAGAGGAGGTGCAACATCTAACAGCCTGGTGCAGAGCCAACAACCTCTCCCTGAACGTCGACAAGACCAAAGAGATGGTTGTTGACTTCAGGAGAGCACAGAGTGATCATTCTCCGCTGTCCATCAATGGCTCCTCTGTGGAGATCGTCAAGAGCATCAAATTCCTTGGTGTCCATCTGGTGGAGAACTTCACCTGGTCACTCAACACCAGCTCCATCACCAAGAAAGCCCAGCAGCGCCTCTACTTCCTGAGGAGGCTGAGGAAAGCCCATCTCCCTCCCCCCATCCTGACTGTGTTCTACAGAGGGACCATCGAGAGCGTCCTGAGCAGCTGCATCACTGCCTGGTTTGGGAACTGCACCGTCTCAGATCGCAAGACCCTTCAGCGGATAGTGAGGACAGCTGAGAAGATCATCGGAGTCTCTCTCCCCTCTATCACAGACATTTACACCGCACGCTGCATCCGCAAAGCTAACAGCATTGTGGCTGACCCCACACACCCCTCACACACACTCTTCACCCTCCTGCCATCTGGAAAGAGGTACCGGAGCATTCGGGCCCTCACAACCAGACTGTGTAACAGTTTCTTTCCTCAAGCCATTAGGCTCCTCAACACCTGGGACTGAACTGTTCTACACTCTCACACACACTCTCACTCAGGACTGAACTGTTCTACACTCTCTCACACACACACACACTCTCACTCAGGACTGAACTGTTCTACACTCTCACACACACTCTCACTCAGGACTGAACTGTTCTACACTCTCTCACACACACACACACTCTCACTCAGGACTGAACTGTTCTACACTCTCTCACACACACACTCTCTCTCACTCAGGACTGAACTGTTCTACACTCTCTCACACACACACTCTCTCACTCAGGACTGAACTGTTCTACACTCTCTCACACACACACACTCTCACTCAGGACTGAACTGTTCTACACTCTCTCACACACAGATACACACACTCTCTCTTGACTGTGTGGACACACACACACACACACATAATTTATACTGTTCATTACTTACTGCACTACCTCTACCTGTCATCCGCTGCTATAGTTATATTTATGTTTATTTCTATTTGCACTACCTCAACTGCTGCTGTGTATTTTTGCACAATATTTTTGCACAATACTTTTTTTTACATCATTTCACTTTATATATTTTATTTCACTTACATTCCAGTACACGTTCTTTTATTTCTTTTCAGCGCTAAGTGTCCTGTGTTCTTTTGTGTTGTCTTTATTGCATTTATTGTCTTTTTTGCACTGTCTTGTCTATGCTCTGTTTGCACCTAGCTGCACACTGTGCACTTTACGTGGCTAAGACAAACTTCTGTCCTAGCTCTGTGGTGTTGTTTGTTGTTTTGTATTGAACTTTTTGTTGTATGTTTATGTAGCACCAGGTCCTGGAGAAACGTTGTTTCATTTCACTATGTACTGCGCCAGCTGTATGTGGTCGAAATGACAATAAAAGCTTCTTGAATCTTGAATCTTGAATACAACTCTATGGCTATTTTATCAGGTCCACCTGCCCCATAAAGGTGCTCTCTGCAGCTATTCTTGCTATGCACAATTTATCATCCCCCTCTACCATGTCCATCAGTGCATCAGTGCAAAGGGACCACCTCAGGACCAACACTGCACAGATATTATTTGGGTAGTGTACTATTCTCAGCAGAGCAGTGACTCTGACGTGGTAGTGTGTGCACAGATATTAGTAGATCAGACACAGAAGCATTGCTAGCATTTTTTTAAAAAGCATCTAAATAACAAAAAATTGCTGAGGAAATTGCAGTGATGTAGTCAAAATATAACAGAGATGCACTCTGAGATGCAATAATAATAATAATAATAATAATAATAATAATAATAATAATAATAATAATAATAATAATAATAATAATGCAGTATGGTTGTTTTAGTATATTGAAAACAGTGCTTCTCTCTCCCCTCTCTCTCTCTCTCTCTCTCTCTCTCTAAGTGTTTGCATAATTCCTCTTTGCCATTGTGTGCGGATTTTAAAATGCTTAAGACTTCAAAGGCGAAATAACAGGGGCTCCGTCGGTTTGGGTAGAATTAGCAAGGAAATTCTTGAGAAGCAAAAGGAGGAGATATGTAATTGCCAGGTTTTTCCTCTGCACCGGTGAAGAATATCAGTCAGATAGAGAGGATAAAAGAAACCATGTAATAATTAATGCTCATGTAGCAGACTACAGGGATCTCTTATCTCAGTCCCTGTGATTAGACCCAGACACAGGAGTGTGTGAGTGGTGCTCATTAACTGACAGGTTTAGGAGGGCCTACACCTCACACATACACACACACACACACACACACACACACAAACTGATAAAAAAAAAAAAAAAAAAAAAAACCTTTACACACCACAATTGCATGCGTGCATCCTTGACTATTTCCAAACAGAGACATGATTGTCCATAGCTGGTCCATATCTATCTTGATTAAGCTCCTGAAAAAGACCTAAATAGTGTACACTTGTTTTGGAAACCTACAAACTGACACTAACAAAACTTTAATTACAATATAAACTTAAATCAAATGCTATTATTATAAGATTGAACTGGTTTAGCTAGTTTGTCTGTGTAATAAAGTTTTTCTATAGCTAACATGGGGTAATCAGTGTTAGCAAAACCAACCACATAATACCATCCATGTGGAAAAGAAAGGGTTTAGCAAAGAGTAAAGATAAGCTAAGTGTGTCTGCTAAATTTTAATACATTTAGTTTATGAGTCCTGTGACATTTTAAAACAGTATTATAAACACCTAGATTATTATTATTATTATTATTATTATTTTTTTTTATTTTTTTTTTTTTTTTTATTATTATTATTATTTAAATGCTAGCATGTCTTTTAAAGTGCAGCACAACTGCTAGGTCCACTCTATCCTGGCCAGGCTGCTAGCGGATACAGAGCCTGTTGCAGGAACTCTGGGTGTGAAATGGCAAAATACCTTGAATAGCCCACTGCAGACCATCAGGCATACACAATCACACACTCATTCACACCTAGAGTCAACATAGAGGAGGCATGCCAGGAAGGAAACTGGAGAACAAGAACAAGGGGAGAAAATGCTAAAAAGAAAATGTCCAATATAATGTTAGAGTTATAAAGTGTTATCACATGTTTTTAGTTATTATATGTTTACCATAGTTACAGTACTTCTACTTGTACATTATTTCTCCACGTCATTGCTTTCTATACTTAATATCACTCCATAATTTTTGGTGTTGCCTGATTTTGCCCAGAGTTTTCTCAATCCCCATGGGTTTTGGTCAGATTTTAAATGACATAGCTCTCAGCACTGTGCTCATTTGTCCACTGCCCCTTACAGAGTCTTCTTTGTTCACAACAAGATCCTTTCTTTCCTCCATGGTCTTTGCCTTTTCTTGCCTCTATTCCCTCCAACAATGACATGACGAGGCTCTGTGTTTTCCCTCTGTCGCTCTGTCCTTCTGTCCAGCTGACACCATCACACACATCCCGCCATGCTGCCATTCACCCCGAAACCCAGCAAGGAAACACCATGGAACTATTTGTTTTGCACAGAAATGAGATATTTATCATTGCTGAACACCTGCCAGGAACAGAGAGTGGACAGGCGTGGGGTTTCATCACGGGGGCTGGTAGCCACTGATCTGCTGAGGATGGAGAGAGGGGCTCTGTGGCCCCAGTGGGCTCCAAGTTCACTTTGAGTCTGCATTTCAAAGCCTGTTAAAAGCAGGAGGGAAGCTGAAGACACCCGGGGAAGACAGAGAACGAGAGAGGAGATCAGTGCTACAGCTCTAGTATTGAGTCAAATGCCACCTGGGTCACATAGCCTGTGTTTAGCATTGAATCACAGAAGCAGTTGGAGGGCAAATGAGGTACACGTATAGAGAAAAACATTATGCCAGGTAACACAAAGTGACCTGTATAGAAATGATTCTGCCAAACCTTTGCATTTAAAAGTGGTCTATTTAAAAAAAAAAAAAAAAAAAAAAAACTATTCAATCCTATCTAAGGGAAAAATAGCGTTTAATGGACTGCTTATAAAAATGAAAAGTTTTTATCCAAACGTGGTTGGATTTTTATTTGATTCAATACAAATTAATTCATCAGAAAAGCTAATTCTGTTCTTAACCCTCGTTCCATCCTAATCTTTTTAGACCTTCTATTTAAAATGAAGGTGTGTAAATTGGTATAAATTTGCATGAGATAAAATGAGATATTCACAAATAGCACCACTGACTGCACAACATACAGTATCTAAAAACCTTCTTAGTACTTAGGCAAGAACAAGACAGTCATAGACTGCTCAAGCATTTCCATTAGTTTAAATCCGGTAGAAAATACTATTCCCCATGACGGCTAGAGAGCAATGGTTAGCCCCTTGAGCAAGACCCTTAACCCCTTATCTATTTAGCTGTTTGGTTGGATTGCATCCTTTCATAATTAAACGATGCTTTGGATAAGAGAGCATCTTTTAAATGAATAAATGCAAATGACACTTTGAGCATCTTCCAAATTAATGAATGGAAATGAGAACATGACTTTAGTTTGCTTCTTTTTATTGTGCGCTATATAGCAAAAGGTTACTATATATCAGCATGCATGTATTAGCATTATTAACAGGTTATCATGTTAGATATTTTATTTTAAACGCTATTAATGTGGGATGCTGAAGAAAGGATGAGATACTGCAGGTACTATTAATATAGAATTCCTCCTGTGTATTTGGAATTTTGAGAAGGGTGTATTCCCGTCTCATACATATTGTTGCCAGGGTAGGATTCGGATTCACCATGATCCTGTCCACAATCGATGTGCTATCTCATGCCAATTTTAATTTTGAGTGAAGTGATATTAGAAATATATTAAAAACCAAATATATCTGAAACCCTCATAGAGTGTACTATGTGTAGGTAAGTTCCACTTTGCAGTGTGTGTGTGTGTGTGGATAGGTGAGGGCTGCTTTTCATTTGTGGCTTGACCCGGATGCTCTGCCCTGTGTTCAGACAAGAACTGGAGCTAAGGGTCCGGACCCCAAAGTACCGTGACACTCTCTCCTTCCTCCCATCACACTGGTTATGCAGTCACCTCCCGAGACACAGACTTTAGCATATTTATAAATCATTCAGGAAATCTGACACCTCTTAGACTGGAATAGAAAATAGGGTCATTTTTTCTCATACATGTAAATAGCCACTTCAAAAAGGAAATTGTCAGCCTCAATACTGGCAGCCATTGCAGGTTAACCTATATAACGTTCTTAAAGATACTTGCACAAAAATTATTTGAGCCTATTTATTTCTGAATGATATGTTCAGTTTATTAGAGTTAGATACTGATGTTTACAATATATGAAAAATGTTAAATGTTAGTTTAAAAAAAAAACAAAAAAAAAACCTATAAGGAATTATAAGATAGACTATGGATAGATAGATAACTCTCCAGTCTCAAAGACTTTTAACAGTCAGAGGTTTATTATTTTTTTTTATGTTTATTAACTTTTATTTTATTTTATTTTATTTTATTTTATTTTATTTTATTTTATTTTATTTTATTTTTATTTTTTTCTGGGGTTTTGTCTCACTTGTTTTAAGGAAGTTCCACACCATCCATCCATAAGTGTATTAAAAGTATGATGTTTGACAATCTGCTCTATAAGAACAATAAAAAAACTTTGAGACGTACAGTTATTGGAAAATAATCAATTTTGTTTTTGCCTCATTCAGTCATTAGTTATTTTCCTAGAGAATTATACACTCTTTATGTAAAAAAAATATGTAAGAGATTAGTGCATGCACGCCATACAGGCCACTGGATACAGGCTTGATGGATGTTGCATATGTATCTGCAGTTCACACAGTCTTTATTGCTCACTTATTGCTCAGTGAGTGCATGTGATTGTAGGGGCAGAGGTTTGTGGGTGTTGGGTAATGCACTGCAGCCCACCCCTGATCGCTCCAGACCAGCAGGAAAATGCTGTGGGTGTTAACCTTGTCAAAAGCAGTTGGCCTGGATGCAGGCTTCCAAACCTACAACCAGAACAGAGAGAGAGAGAGGGAGAGAGAGAGAGGAAAGGGGAGAGTGAGAGAAGCTGTAAAAGTCATTCTACACTGCAGTGACTTGCCTGAGGTCTCTAATAGATTGGAATAAAACATAAGCACCTTATTAGAGCAAGCTTCATTACATAGCCCTTCTTTTTACAGCCAGACTGATGGCAATACCATTTGAGTCCAAGGAGGAAAGACACCTGGAAGACTTGCGGTGGGAAGTGGGAGAACCAGGGTTCCTTGTTTAGCTTCAGTTTTATGGTTTTATTTGAAGCAAGGCGACATGGAAGTTAACTATTGCCACTTACATGCCATTGATCTGTAGCAACCTGGACAGGCCCCAAGGTGACGTGGGAGGAATCGAGCGGGTGCTTTTTGCATAATGAACTCGGCTTTCGAGGAGGGAGAATTTAACTCACTCATAATTAAAAGCTGTTGACTTGGACATCCTGCCCTAGCAATATTCAATCTGCAAACAGGCTTATTTACAAATAATAATTATTGTTCAATATTCACAGCAATACTGCTCAATCAATAATGTGCACGGATGCTTAAAGGTGCTATAGGTGCAAATGAAGGCTTTTGCATCATAGGCAGCCAGTATTTTAATTCGGAAGCGTACGAAGTGAGTCGAGTGACACTCGTCTATTCTGAGGTTGCATTTTGAATACAGTATGCAGAAAATGCTTGCATTCTCATACACCTGTTTAAACTATCACGGGATGTGAATGCTAAATGCGTTAGAGAGCAAGGAGAGAGAGAGAGAGAGAGAGAGAGAAAGAGAGAGAGAGAGAGAGAGAGAGAGAGAGAGAGAGAGAAAAGAATCATTGTACTTACACCCAGAGCCATGATGGCAGGGACCCCTCCTACATCAAAGTAATAATGATTGAGTTGGTCTCATCGTGCCTCTTTTTCCCCAGCCAATATATCTACCTGGAGAAAGTCTTTTGAATGAGCTCTCATTTGATCTGCTATGCTGGCGACACATGTCACAGCAGGTTATTCCCACAGTTAATATTCTTTCATAGCCTGCCATGCAGGCAAAACTTGATTATTTTGGCACTTGGGCAAACAGCTACTGTGGATTTCAATAGCAGTGTAGCTTAGCATGCAGCACAGTCACTGGAAAGCCCATTTTGTATCTTTCCAGGGAAGTTTAGTCCAAAGCCACTTTACCTCACTACAATAAGTGCAGCCAAGATATGGAGTTTAGCTGCTTTAACATCTTGGAGAGCTATAATAACTAAAAGGTATATAAACCAGCACTTAAAATGGCTTGTTGATTTATAGCAATAAAAACTGGTATATTTATGTACATTATTCATGATTGAAATGGTTAAATATAAGTGTCACTTCAATTAGCTCATACTATATCAATTTGGTAATACCATATGGTACAATAAATGAGCACTGTTATACTTACATGAATACAGACTACATTTTTTTTTTTCCTAGTGTAATAATATCAGCTGTGTTATGTTGTATATTCATATGTGGAATCGGGCCCATTAGGAGGCAGGCAGAAATTCATAAACCTTTCAATGCATCAAATAAAAAACATCACTCAAACGCGAAGCTTGCCGTTTATGGGGAATGTCAAATGGCTGACAGCATATTGAGATGGATTGACAGACACAATTACAAATATCACACATTCTGCAGTGGCCCAAATTAAGGAGGCACCCAACAACGGGCAGGACGTGCCTGTTCCAATTTTGACACTTCATATTAACGCCTTGGCAGCTTTCGCAGTTGCTTTAGAAAAAAAAATCACTGGGGTCATTCCACTCAATTCATACACACATAAACATAATTTTCTTTCCATTCAGGTGGCCCCCCGAAAAGCGAGGATGTATTTATTTTGAAGTAATTACTGCTTTCAAATAATGACAGATTGCTGTTCGAAATGAATCATAGTGGCAACCGAGAGCAAGGAAATGAAATGTTTCAAAGTGGGCCCCAGTGAAAATTGCAATTTTTAATCACCTCCGTAGATGTACAGTATAATAAAACACACAACTCAGCATATTAGCTTTGCTCACTTTAACAAACACATATTTGAATAAGTTAAAAAGGCTTTGCACCCCACCTTGAGCTGCTAATAGACCAGTGTCCCTACCCGACTAAAAAATTAAAGAAAGGCCCAGGGATATTCATGGAGGAAAAAAAGGGGGGGGTGGGGGTGTGGGGGTGGGGGTGGAGAGAGAATGAATAAAACCAGTTCAGGATCCAAGAGTCCACACGACTGCCGGGTATTAACCAATCTTTTTTTTTTTTTTAATTCTTCCCATTCTCCACCTTCCACTTTTGGCCTAAAAGGGCTGCAGGCTCAAAAATAATCATAATGAACAATTCAAAAAGAACAATAATGAGCCTTTTATATTCTCTAGCTAAAAAGATTGTAATAATAGGGATAATTATGGTCTATTTCTCCAGGTCATCCCTCATTAAGATCAGAAGCTCTGGCTGCGACGCGGCTCACTGTTAATTTGGTGTCCTCGTTGTGTGAGAGCAAAGTCGTCCTCCGGTCAGGTTAGACAGAGGACGATCCAACCAGAGCAGCATGCTGAACCCGTCCCTGCAGGCCGCTAACATCAGGAGCCTGACAGAAGAAAGGAATTAATGGAGTAATAGGGGATGGAGGAGTGTCAGGACAGACCTAAAGCAGAATGCAAAGGTCCATCAGTCCATGATAAGCTGCCCAAGCTTTTTAAGTATATTTAGATTTTTAAATGATGGTGAAAAATAACATCAACAGTCATGTATTTCTGGAATCAGCTCAGACAGTGAAATACAATTAGCAGTCAGTAGACTGGGGGAGGAGAGACAAGGTCGTGCAATGCTTCATGTAAGATTACTTGCCTGCTTGCTGAACATGGCACTGATAGACTGAGATGATAGTTCCAGTCAATGAAGTTAATTGCTGTGTAATTTTCATGCTCAGAAACAATGAGCTACCTCTTTCTAGTCAGCCCATTTTAAAGATCACAGCAATGCTCATATATTTATAATTTACATCACAAATATATTCTGTGACCTTGTGCTGGTAATAAATAGCCTCTCGATTCCGAATCAGTGCTATCTAAATATTGATCCTAGTACGACTGTAAGCCTGATTAATCTCATTAGTCTCTAACACTCACAGCCTGCTGTTAATTTGCTTTTAATCACCGCTGCTCAATAAATAATCGAGTGAATAGGATTGTTCGTTTATTTACCGGCTTACGTACATATTACGTTTCTGCTACTTGTAAAAATATGTGAGACACAAAAACACATACTACAATCATTTGGAAATATATTGTTTGTGATCTACAATCACTGACCACTTTGTCATGTTCACTTACATTGTTTATATTACTATGCCTATTTTTTTAACTCTTCTCTACCATGCCCACCAAAGGAGGGTACCATCATGCACTATATGGCTAAAGAATGAGTGTATACCTGACCTCCATACCTATGATGTGATTCTTCTTCAAATTGCTGCCAAATTAAGACCCACATAATTGTATAGAATGTCTTCGTTTGCTGTAACATTAAAATTTACCTTCACTGGAACTAAGAGGCCCAAACCTGTTCCAGCATGACAATGCAGCTGTGCACAAAGCCAGCTCCATGGTTTGCAAAATCGGAGTGTAAGAATTCTAGCGGCTCACACAGAGTCTGACCTCAACCCCACTGAACACCTTAGGGATAAACAGGAGCGCTGACTATGCACCAGGTCTTCTCATCCAACATCAGTACCTGACTTCACTTCACTTCACTTGTGGCTGAATGAACACAAATTCCCACAGCCACGCTCCAAAATCAAGCCAGTCCCAGCCCACAGTTTATACTTTTAATACCAGTGAATCTAAAAGGAATACGTGTGTGTGTGTGTGTAATAAGATGGACAATAAGAATAGATTTAAGAATAGATCAGTGATGCTGTACCTGATACACTCATACTAACACTAGACTCACAGTCAGTATTATGTCCACCATCCATATAATTCAATAAGCACTTAAAAAACAACTTCTGCTGTCTGTGAGCTTTTCGTGATATATAACCTCCCTGTAACAGAGCTTTTAGACTGATCGTATTCTAGTCTGTGACCTGGTGAACCGGTATCAGGATGTTTTCCTGGAAAGAGACTTTAAAACACTTATGTATGTCTCTCTGAATGAGGGCATCTGCCAAATAACATAAATGAAAATGTAATATCTGTGTAGCAGTGGTTATATACTGAACCATATGTATTGATGAAAGGAGTAGAGGGCCAATGAAAAACTGTGCAAAGCCAAAGTTCTTGCTATATATGTATGTGGTATTCTGGATTTAAAAAGACAGAAGAAAAGAAAGAAAGAAAGAAAGAAAGAAAGAAAGAAAGAAAGAAAGAAAGAAAGAAAGAAAGAAAGAAAGAAAGAAAGAAAGAAAGAAAGAAAGAAAGAAAGAAAGAAAGAAAACGTAGACATTTGTATAGCTACGTTCTGAAAAATGATAAAAATTTCTAGTTTTGGCCAACGTTTCTACAAACAATTTAGAAATTATTTAATTTAAACAACTGTCGTAGGTACCTTTGCTGTCCTGCTGAAAAGCACACATTGTATAATAAATGTCTAAAATCTCACTACCTAAGTGTTTTTACGATAGGACATCCCATAGCAAAACAAACATAAGCCTAATCAGATACTGGCTGTCAAATCATCTGCACCATTAAATCATCATCAAACCAGTGAAAAGAGCTTATATGGTCTGTACAGTTGACAGGAGACAATGTAGTGAAAGGTTTGACATCTTTTAGTGAAACACAACCTACTTAACTAAATGTACTTTTTGGTGTAACTACATGTAAATGTAATACCTTACTTTTCCCGGACTACCACACATTTATTTAGTGTACATGTTAAAATGTCCAAAAAGTGGCCATTGAGACTATATACTGTATACTTTTCATTCAAGAACAGGCATTAACATTGTGCATGACCTCAGTCAAGTGGAGGCTGAATGGGAACTGCTTGGAAAATATTGCAATCGGAAATGTGTGACGGTTTTTGTTGCTGGAGGTGGAGAGAGTAAAAGAGAAAGATAGAAGGATAACAGCCCGACTGACCTCTGTCAGGGTCTGGCAGGGTTTCAGTCTCAACCCAAAGGGACCACAGATACAGCTGACCCATACATTAATCTCTGCTCCATCTTCAACAACACACACACACACGCATGCACATACATGCATGCACAAACATCACTCTCCATCCTACTGATGCAATGAAAGCACATTCTAATAATAAACTGCCTGCGAAAAGGAAAGAAAAATATATTAGCAAAGGGCCAGGCAGCCAGACCTCCACTCCGAAACCTTTTGACCAGGAAAACAGAAACCATCTGGAAATCACATGAGAGAACTTGCAAAGAGGAAGAGAGCAGATACACGCATCTTAACCTCATGCCTTCTCCAGCGATGTATTACATGCTATAATATTTAACTATCATATCTTGGCTGCGAGATTATACGCTGTTTGGCTTGGCTGAATCCTCCAGTCTGTTATGATCTACATAATTTTTCATAACTGTAAACAATCCACAGCAATTTGGACCTCCATTTACGCAGCACGAAACCAGAATGCAATACATAACGTGGAGTCATAAAACAAACTTCACTCATCAGCCAACTTATTATGTTCATATAACTTGGCAGAGCTCTGTGTGATTTTTGGTACGTTTCCTATTGGAAAACAAAGAGAATCCAAGCACTTAGGTAGTGGTGCAACATGAAAGATTAACTCATGCGGAGTTGAAAATGAACTACACTTCTTTTACAAGACAAGATTTTACTTTGAAACAAAACAGGAGGCCCGACGTTGCGGTGAGAAGACACAGAGTTACTGCAGACCTGTCCAGGCGTTCTCATCAGCCAGTAAATTTCTAAAATCACCTTCACCCCCTTCCTCTACCCCCTACTGCCTTCCACCCCAGTGTTTAAATGGAAGGGGTTGAGGTAGCCACCAAAAAAAAAAAAAAAAGACACGCCAGGAGCTGATCAAAACGCATGCCAGGTCCATGGCTACCTTCCCTCCACTGCTCCAAGACTGCAAGTCTGGCTTAATTATGATTAATTGCTGCCTGGATAATCAGATACAGCTTCAAAAGGTTGGAGATGACAGTCCAAGGACACAGCAAGAAAAGCAAGGTATGTGTTCATTAGCAAAGAAGTGAAGCTCCCTTACACCGACACCTAACCTTTCTTATTTTAACTCTTCCAAATAGAATTAATTCCGAGATTATATGGCAAGGGTCCCAAGAGAAGGGGAAGGGTTGAGTGCTTGTTTACTTGCCCCTATACATACTTATGTCGTAAGACACACATATACACACTCATTCACTGCCCAGCCGCCAGTGGAATGGTTATGAATGCCCTTCTGAATGATGTTTTTTGGGATTCTGGTGGCAGAGAGAGAGAGAGAGAGAGAGAGAGAGAGAGTGTTGGTAGGCAGTGGCAAAGCTTACTTCCACTCTTGACTTCTTCTGGCCTAGAATTAATGGACTCCACTTTCACCCGCTCACTTCCTCGGCTCGTTTCAACACAAACTCTGCAAAGTGGAGGAAAGATGTGGACTCGCCAGCTTGCTCCTGCTTTCCAATTCCCTTGGCTGGGTCTGGGTTCACTCTGTGCCATTTCCAGCATCATAGAAATGCCTGGCCATGTTCAGCTGCCATTATTACGCTAGAGAGGGAGAGAGAGAGAGAGAGAGAGAGAGAGAGAGAGAAAAAGAAAGAAACTCACGGCTTCCAGAACGCTGCATCTCCATATATTTGGTTTTATCCATTGTACTGTGCATATTGTTATTTTCCAAAGTGTACCTCAAACAGAAGTAAGATATAACCTTGTTTAACATTGTGAGATAACACTTTGAGAAATGTATTAACAAATCTACAGTAATATCCATGGTAATGCTTTATTTTAACCTTTCTGTTGTCCTAGCTACATAATTATCGCTATTAATTTACTGATAAGAGCTACATTTTAACTGGACTTACTTCACAATAGGATTTTAAATAGTTTCTGAGAAATACTCATGTGTATGTCTTGTATATGATCATTAAAGCAGAATAAAATGAAACACAATGGAGAAGTTTTGGAGAACTTATGTGCTCTCTCTCTCTCTCTCTCTCTCTCTCTCTCTCTGTCTCACACACACACACACACACATCTGTTTTGCACATAATGTCAGGTCAATTAAAAACCGGAACATTTTTCAGAATCACTAAGATGGGACCGAACGTAATTCTACTTCTTCTCAAAACCAGTTTACAAGACATTCCTTTGTTTTACAAGCGACATTGTATTTCCTTTGAGACACTTCATGCATAAAGTGAAAGCACTCAAATGTCTGCATATCAAACTGCAATGTTAAAAATGACAGCGTTACTATACTCTTGAATTATGTATGATTACTTGCCTAAGGTATTTCCACTGATGCTGAGCATTTGGTAGTATTTGTTTGGCAAACTTTGCACTGCTTGAGGTTTGTGTTTTAAGCACAGCAATGTTGGTAGCCCAGAAACACTTGTATTTTGGGAATGTTAGCAGCAAACACTACCATTAATCTTTCCTTTTCCCCTCTATGATGTATGCAGTGCCATTTCTTCCTCATGCTCATGGTCCAGTGCTCAGAATCTAGGAAAAATCTATAATTTAGTCCTTCTAATGGAGTAAAAGGGGAGGGGAAATGAGGCAGATATGGCACATGGTGCCGATGGGGGGGATCTTAAAACATCCTCAGAAAAAGTGTCCTTTCTATTAAATATTCAAGTTGAAACCAATTTGTTTTTAGGTCTCATATTATCTAATGTATTGGTCAGTGAAATAATTTAGATCTGTAGCCCAGATCCATGTCTTTATGCTTTCAGGTCCATTAAATTTGAGGAAGAATTAATAATGGATTTGTTAGCGTATTGGTGCTGAGTGAACATGAGTCAAATAAGTCGATTCAAAAAATCTATACATGTGAGTCATTTCTAATGTAATAGTACATCAACATAGCTAATTTATAATTAGATATAAATGGTTTATAAAACTTTTATACGAAACAAGCGCTCTACACAACAATAAGCAGACTAAAATAATGTAGGAACACCAGGGACCTGGGATTGAGCATCACTGAAATCAATGACTAAGCGTCTTTACTGGACGTCATGCTACCTCTAAGTACTAATCTTCATGGGACACTAGCTGCAATTTTCCTGGCAAGCCGAATCCAAAGCCTGGGCAGGTTTATGTAGGCTAAGGGACAGCGGCAATAAATACCTTGAAGCAATGACGGATGGGCTTATTCATTATTTAGCATGTAGAGGGATGAGGATAGTCAGGCTTGATAAAATGAACTATTTGTCCAGTCCACAATCAATATGGGACTGTGTTTCCCAAGTGGCAATGCCACCGCAGTCATTTTAAAACACCCCAAGAATGCAGACACGCACACACACACACAAACACACACACACACACGATTACACACAGTAGTGAAATAATTTGTGAGGTCCTTTCATAAAATAACAGCTAGCGAAAGCTTTTCATTAGTACAAAATGAATTCAAAATGTGTCAATTGGATCCAAATGAGAAGTGCAGAGAAATGGAGCTGGATGTTCATGCACAGTAAATCTTTTACATTTGTCTGTAAAGTATTATCACTCTCATGGGGACAGTGTTTGTGATGGCCTTCCTGAACAGACGTAGGCTTTTTCCCTCCTCCTCCCCATAATCCTTTTGTTGACATTTATCATATGGAAGCAGGGAGTGGGATTTTAAGATCAGAATTATGCATCATGGCTATCAATCCAGGTCAAACCCAACAACCCTGTTAGGAAACACCAACGGATTATTGACGTCTTTCATGCTCATTGACTTGACCAGGGCTGAATTTTCTTTTACTTTATTTTTTACATTTCATACTTTCCCATGTCACTGCTCTTTAGAAAACAATAATATCATAATGATTATTTAGCATATGAATAATTATTCAGATTTAATGTATAATGTGTTTAGATACACATATTAATAAATGGTTTGCTATCTATCTATCTATCTATCTATCTATCTATCTATCTATCTATCTATCTATCTATCTATCTATCTATCTATCTATCTATCTATCTATCTATCTCTCTGTCTATATGTCTGTCTATCTGTCTGTCTGTCTGTCTGTCTGTCTGTTTATTTAGTTATTTATTTATTTATTTGTATTTGTTTGTAAAAAGTTTGGTTAAGTTTGATTCAGCATTGGGACAGAGATGCAACAAATAAAGTCATGTGACTTTGAAGCTTGCAGGAATGAAGCAAACACTCATGTTTAATGCATATTTTGGCAAAACTGATTTTTATTTTATATCAACAGAAACATATATGAAAACAAAAAAATAATAATCATCCAAACACAATGATAAATATGACGAGCAAACAAATAAACCTATGGAATTCCTCTACCAGTGTTCCAGTGAGCATCACGTTTCATATTTAATCCCCTAAAGAGATACTGATCCAGATTCTGTCATTGTGTTACATCCCTACTACATATCATTCACTTCACTGAATGCAAAGGGGAATCATGTGGATTATTGTGTTTTATGCCTAAGGTAGGTCATCCTTAATATCTTCCTAATGTTACCCAGGGGCTTTCTTGATGATGTCATCTGAGAGCCTTTTGATGAATATTTTACCATGGAAAGCTCCCAAGAGCAAATGGACATGCTCCGATCGATTCTCTGCATCAAATCAAATTTGCACCTAGACATGTTTATTAAACACGTTATTACAATATGCAGAACATTTAATGTTATTAATTTTCAAGAAACAATGCCATCTCTTTGGACACGCTCAATATATTCTCCTGCTGTGAGTTATTACATTAAATTAGGCCTAAGAGACAAACTCGGTTTGCGTACCAAGAGGATGTGTAAGAGCACACTTGCGCAATTCAGTTCGAATCAAATATATTTATACAGAGCTTTTAACAATAGACGTTGACACAGCACGTCCTTACCGTTTCACAAAGTTAAACAACGCAGGATTCAATTTGAGATCATTTATTAAACCAGCGTCAACGAAGAGGTATAACCTGTTTATTCAATCAGCTTGGAATACATGATGAAAAAGACACCACAGTGTATGTTTAAGAGAAGAGCACTGTGGTCTCAAATCTCTGCGTGTGTGTTACTGAAGCTACACTAATGGAAATAGGATTACTTTTCATGTGTTAGTTTAGTGTGGTCATTGAAAGTGAGCCAGAACCAGAAGGGGGGATCCAGATGCCATTCCCATTAATGCAATGACTCAAACGTTGGAAGCCACCTACAGAGCAGTGGCGAAATGGAGGGAAAAATGGCCTGTTGTCATACTGAGAGGATTAGCCTATGGTGGAGATGAGCTTAGCAGGGTAGAGGAAAGTGCTTCATCAGCACTAGGTGTGCTCCCACTACACTCTTATTAATGTTCCTTCCACACTTCTGGTATCATCAACATATGGTATCAGCCACAGCTCTTTCTGAATGTTTAGTAGACAATAATGACATCCTGCCCTGCTGCCATCATGCTACTTTATTTGAAGCAATAAAACAAATGGCTTGTGAAGAAAAGTTAGTCATTTAAACTAATTTAAGCTTACATATAAATCTAAGTTTCTTTTACCATTCAAATGCTCTACTTATTATATCATTTCTGATCTCTACTCAGGTCTTCAGAAATTAGTAGGCTATTAAACATGCACTAACTAGCTAGCCGGTGCTGTGAATGTGACCTTTTCAGCTGGTTCTATTAATGCTGCAAACTATTTCTCGTTAACACTTGAAAAATAATACAGAAAATTATTATAAGTACATGCAATGGAATATCCCAAGAATCTAATCAGGTTATTTTTTTTCTGAGAAAATATAAAGTTGAACCTTGGCATACAAATTTAATTCGTTCTGGAGGCGAGTTCTTAAGGTGAATTTGTATTGCGAAACGAATTTTCCCATAAGAAATAATGTAAATGCAGATAATCCGTTCCAGCCACAAATACTACCAATACGAAGCCGTATGGCTGCTTACAAAGAACTGACCCAAGCCAAGCATTCCATGTCAAGGGTCCTCACAGGAAGTCATGCCACCATGCTTGGGCTAAAAATAGAACAAACCACCCACGCCACCAGTCTGTCAACAAAAAACATGTGAAACATCACCTAGTTTTTGAATACATGCCGAAGGCAATGTTGGTATCGTGGGTTGACTCTTTCTAAACAACTTTCGCTTTACAAATTTCGAAAAAATTTGTAACCTTCGGTTGGCTTTCCACTGACACAAGCAAGTTTTGATGTTCGGTTCAGTTGTGTGCTAATAATGCTTTGTATTCTTGAAAAATTTCGATTCTTAAGATTCGTAATAAGGGACGGCATTCGTATGCCAGGGTTCCACTGTATGTCTGTCTTTCACATTACAAAAACATCATTATATTTCAATCATACACAGAGGCATAAATATCTATTTTCATTAGTATTGGCAATGTACTGTGCTAAAAAAACACAACTTATAAAGCATGTTTGCAAATTAACAGTTCTTCATTTCTATAAAGTAACGGCAAACGTTAGAAATAATTAAATAGTTTACAAACGTCTTATTTTGTAGAAAGTATTACAAGGATAAACTGGATGATCGATCCCACAATGCAATGATGCATGACGATGATTCCCAGACCCTTGACATTAATTTCTTGATAATACCACAAAATAAGCCACATTTATTATGTTTGTATCCATAGACATAACTTAGAGGTCGTGAATAGGGTTAAGTTGGGCCGCTGGCTAAAGCTGAACAAGGCATCTTTCTTCCACGCACACGTTTAGCTTATTCAGGCATTTGTTGCAAAAACCCCAGAGTAACTCTGAAAGCTCAATCTGGATATAAATAGAGCGCTACAAACGAACATTCTGGGACATAATGACATAAACTGCACCGTCATTTCTCTCTCTCTCTCTCTCTCTCTCTCTCTCTCTCTTTAAAGATTTATCATCAATCCAGCTTGATGTAAAAATCCACGGTCTTGACAAGATGTTTAGTGATTTATAAACAGCACCATGTCGTGCTGCAGATTGCTGCGTTTTGTCGAGCAACACTTAAAGCCATCGCATTATCGCCACTCACCAATGCTGCATCCATAAACACAGCTGGTGTACGCTCCTTTACATCGACTCCAGCAAACAAAAGAATAAACACGCTCCTGAAAAGCGGCTTATGAAACAAGCCTTGGTAGAGGGCCTTCCTCTCGAGTGGAGAAGACACAGAAAGAGGTGGGGGGGAAAAAATCTGCTCCATGCAAAGTGTTTTCTGTGTAAAGCATTAACATAATTTTTCCGACTGGGGTCCTCTCAGGACCTCCTGATGAAGGCTCTGCTCATAATTCTAATTGCATGGATTGCATTCTTAATTAAAAGCGGTACAAATGGATTTTATGCCATGCCAAATTAAATCTAAATTCATTAGATATAAACCCATTCTTAAAAATTGATGCAAATATGTGAATTTTTTAGAAGTTGGAAAGTGCAGTCTCCATTTTGGATTTGAGTGCGTCATTATGCAGGAGGAAAATGAATGCACTTTAGTAAATGAATAATCGAGATAACATGAAATATTTAGCCAATTTTGGACCTCGTATCTTTTAGCATGCGCGTCTGCCTTATCGTAGTGTCTCATACTTTTAACGCACTGCCATCAGCACTGTCAGAGCAGGTGCTTTGTTCTAATAAAGTCATTTTGTTGTAAGGAGTTCTCATTTTATTACAATGCTTCACGACATAGTTGTGTTCAAAGGAAAGCAATAGTGGATTAAAAAGGCTCACGTTCGGTCTTACAGATTGAGATGCTATATTCTCATTCAGCCGCCGTACCAAGTGCATAAAACTGAATTTGTTATTCTCAGGCCTGTCATTAACAGTGTGTTTTCTACAACCTACCCTCGATGATGAAGAAGGGAAGCAATGAGAGATAGAAAACAGTGGAGGACGAGAGCTTTGGAAAATGTCTCCCCACCAGAGGCCTGAGATTTATCGACGTCTCTTTTTCTCTCCCTCTTTCTCTCTCTCTCTCTCTCTCTCGGCTGTGGTAATTGATGGAGCAGATGTTTAACACGGCAGCACCTCTTCATAACTCCGGCGTTTAAGGAAAAGAATTTCACTGGAGCTGCCACTCACCGTGAGCCTCTGCGCTCACCACAGGAAGTGGAGGTCACTGTGAAACATGAGGCTGTGGATAGACACCGCCACTCATGTGTTCCTCAGCTGAGCCAAGTCCGCTCAGTGTTCACACACACACACACACACATACACACACACACACACACGCCCACACATCACGGAAAAATCATATTTTATGTCTTTCCACAGTTTTTTTTTTTTTTTCAGCTGCCCTTTCTCTCTCACACACCATTCAGAATCTGCATGCTTTATCTCTTCATCAGCGCTCACTGTGTCTAAGCAGATGGACAAGGGCTATTGACTTTTCTCTAGTCACACCCAAACTCCTATACTGACCTCATTCACCCTAAACTTTACTGAATGTGTTTTTTTTATGTGTAAAACAGTACCTGTGGAAATTGCTGTGAATGAAACAGTGAAACAAGAACATCACAGTACCAGGAGAAGTGGGTGGGCATGGGTGTTTCCAATGTTCAGAACCATAAAATCTAGATTTTGTTTGTAAAACCACTAAGTTATGGTTACCGTGTCTCCTTTTGTGTTATGGTTCCCATGACAACGAATGTCATATCCTCATGTTAAGGTTTTGTTCTATTCCTGTTTCCGCCTCTATCTTGTTGCTGGTTTGTTACCCATCTGTGTTCACCTGTTCTGAGTTACTACCTGTTTTTATTGTCAAGTCTGTCACTTAGCTTCCTGGTTTGTTCTGGCTTTCCGATCTTTTCAAAGAAATCCTTTTAAAAATTTGTTTTACCTCTGATTTTTATGTAACTTTTCCTCCCAGGAATGAACATCACCTCAAGTAATTGTGCAGGGATTTTTTTTATTTTTTCTTAACTTCCTGGTTTGTTCTGGTTTCTTTCTGGATCTTGCCTGTGTTTTATATTTTGATTATGGATTATACTTATTTGACATTCCCTGCCTGTGGCTTAATCCTTGCTACAGATACACATACAATATTATGACACATTTATAAATCTTTTTTTTTTCTTTTGGGATTCACCCAAATAAAGCACATAGTGAGTTTACACCCTTCCAATCACACAATGCCTCTATTCATCCGTAGTAATCTTCAGAAAAACATTTGGGAAGTATTTTCACAAAGCAGCTTTACAGAAATTCAGATGAATTTAGATGTAGATCACTAATTAGCAAGCCAGGGGCAGCAGGAAAAACAAATGAGGAAGAAACCCTGAGAAGAACCAGACTCATAATTCTTCTGGGTGTCAGTGAGATTATAAATAATTACAGCATACAGGTATATAAAGTGCGTTCAAAACCAAACTGTCTTGCTAAGGGTGTTGAGTGCGAGCATACTGTGAATAAGAGTCGTGAAATGAGTGCAATCTTTATGATTACAGCTGCATTCAGAAATCTACAGTATCTGTGAGATTATCCACTGAATGAAGGTGAGACTTGGAATTTACTCACACATAATATACATTGTGTTTTCCAAGATTCCCTCCATTTTTAAGCAACCATTAATTGTTCGATCATGCAGGGCTCAGGGATCAGACAGTTTCATGATCAGACAGTTCATTCTTTCTGTTACAAAAGTATAAGAACTGAGAGAACAGAAAAATTTATATCATCGCATCCATACTTTTTTAAAACCTTCAAAATGTAGTATCATTTATAAGTTCTCCTCCCGAGACCAGGCTGCATAATGTCATCACTCAGCTCCATGACTCTTTCTCCATCTCAGTAGACTGGAGGATTGCGCTTGCTCACATGCTCTCCTCTCTTCCTCTACACTTTTTCGTTTGCTGATGGAGAGATGAGGTAGGAGGAGAGAGACAGATTTGGGTCTGCGCTCAGCACCTGAGGCGCCCCGGTGTTGTGAGACCCCAGAAAAGCCTTGTTCATTTGTGCAACATCTGTAGCACACAGACAAAATTATTAATAACCCCTCATAGCGATCTGCCAAAGAGGGTGATGAAGTGGGGGGTTAGGCCCACGGGTAGGCCCACCATACTGAGAGAGAGAAAGAGAGAGAGAGAGACAGAGAGAGAAAGAGAGAGAGAGAAACAGAGAGAGAGAGTGAGAGAGAGAGAGAGAGAGAGAGAGAGAGAGAGAGAGATGGAGGTATATATATATAAATATATATATATATATATATATATATATATACATAAATATGCTATACCAATGACAGGCTTGACCAATGTTGGAGAGAAGAAAATGGAAAATAATACCAATTACTTTAATCCCACCCAGAACGGTTTAAATGTACAAAATATAGAATAATGCCCAATTTTATTCCTCTTATACCAATTTGCAGAGCTAGCTACATTTTATCAATGTGGAATATCCACAAAACTGGTTAGATCCTGTTATTACATATATTATAGACACAAAACAATTGTTCCTTTGTCACTTCTATATATTGAAGAAATTCCTGTGTGGGAAAACTTACATTTACAGTGATTGTTACACAACAATGACTCTGGAGACTCTTTCCAAAAATGCTAAATAAGCATTAACAATCGTTCATGTAATTTTTTTGTCTGTCTAGGTTATACATCTGCCATGTACAAGTCCCTGTGTTTCTATAGCAATTATAATGATATAGTAAAAACCTTGTATCATGCAACTGTGGTCAGAGCTGCTGTTACAGAAAATTAATCAACAGCTTCTGACCAATCAGATTCAAGAATTCAACAGAGCTTTGTTAAAAATCGTATAAACTCAAGCTGCGTTTGAGTTGTAATTCAGCAGCATTTAAAAGCCGCCTTCAGCTGTCAGCCTCTCAGTGAATGCGGGGGAAAAAAACAGGGCAAAAGGAGATGAGAGTAAAGATGAGAGAAACTGGGGGAGCAAAACAGAGTGTGAAGGACAACAGAAACAGCGGAGAGAGAGAGAGAGAGAGAGAGAGAGTAAAAGAGAATGACAGAGTGAGAGACTGACAGAAAGGAAGGAAGAGGGAGGTGTAGTTTACTAATGGCGTGTGTGTGATTGGCTGTCGAGTAGGAGACCCCTGATGATTGGGAGTGTGTCCCGCGAGGCGTGAGACAGACGCCGCCACGGCACCGAGCCCTTGGGGACAGCTTTGCTTTTGTACACGCAAAACAACTTTGTGCCACAGTATACCCCACGGGGTTATTTTGTAGGTATTAGAGAACGGTGGAACACAGAACATGGATACGCTAACTTATCTTTACAATGTTACCCTCACACTGAGAAGGTAAACAACCTGGATTTGGCAGCATGTGACAGCGATTTGCAACAGGGTGAGAGCATTCACCTGTTGTGGTGATGGATGCGTGGAAATATTTGCGGCGAATTAAATGAAATGAATGTAGCCAGGCATGGAAATCTTAAAGGCATTTGCATTGGCCTTAGTGCCCTGTTGTTTAAATCTCTCTCTCTCTCTCTACTTCTCTCTCTTTTTCTTTCGCCCTCTCTCTCTCTCCATGTACTACACCTTCTCATGCACTTTTACTCTCATCAGTGAACAAACAAAATGAAGATTTCTCTTTTTCCACAGTGGAACCAGTACGTGAATTCATTTTGATAACACTCTATTCAGATTCTCACACACACACACACACACACACAAAGGACAATAAACCTTCTACAGACTTTCTACAGTCAGGTAAACCAGCTGATTATCTGCTTTAGATTAACTGTAATTTAGAAGGGCTAACTCTTTATGCAACTTTACAAAGTCTATAATTCTTTTATTTTTAAATAAAGTCATCTTGACTATAATTCTACCTTGCGAATTTTGCCTTTATATCATTGGGAAATGAACCACAGTTTGGTTAACATTGCACTTAGAAGCTGATGAAGCACATCTCCATCAAGATAAGCTTGATTAAGCTACTATTATATTAAACACACCCATAATCACTAGATTTGACTTGGTACTCTCAAGCATACACTTTTGGTACCTTTAATATGAACCTTTTACCTAAACAAGGAGCTTATGGATTTTACTCTAAAAAGTAATTATGTATGTTAATTTTCTTTTTTTGAAGGCACACATATCTACATTTAGGTGAAAAGAAAAACACTACAAACAAAGGATGCATTTATCATACCAGAGAGCTGTCATGGTGTAGTATAGTACCCTTTATTTCTGAATGTGACGAAGAGTCCAATATAATATAACTACGTTTCCAGGTGTTTAAATCTCCTATACTGAACAAAATATATTTTCCATAATTTTTTTTGGCCAAAATTTTATTTTGACAACTATTCCTAAATTATATTCCTGCTATGATCAACGACAACTTAAATTCGTTTTAGTTTTCCGAGGTTCTAAAGTGTCTTTTTGCTCATAATAAGCATTATTTTGTCATTTATTTAGATTATTATTATTTTTTTTTTGTATGAAGTTCCTCGAAATCCAAACACTGTTTGCTAATGATCTTATGAATGAATCTTATGAATGGATTAGAACAACAAAAAGTGATGTTTGATCTGAAAGAGTTTTACAGAAATTAAGTTGCAAAAATTAAAAAAATGCAAATTTTGCAAATGCAAATTGGAAATGCAAAAACGTCAACCTCTACCCCTAACTTTCGTCATATTTCATTTGAACTTTACTTTATACAAGAAATTTGCAAGTATGAATCCATGTTATCTTGTTTTACTGACCCATGCACAAGAACTAAAATGGTCTGTGTGTGTTTTGGCTCATACTTGCATGTTCCTCATTGTTATTATTATTATTATTATTATTATTATTATTATTATTATTATTATTATTATTATTATTATTATTATTATTATAGCAGCACTGGCAGTCTGGTAAGTTTCAAATGACTTCAAGACAAAAAAAATGCTTACTTTTCTCACAGTATTTGTTTTCACACTAAATAAATTTTTTAATTTGTAAAATTTATTAACTTATTTTATACAATGTGTCCACATTATTGTATTGTTCTTATTGTTTAGTAGAACATTAATACAGTGTCTATAGACATTTTTAACGCTTTTCTTTTTCATGTCTAGTAGAACTAGTAGATATTAGTAGATGAACTCGACTTGTCTATAGAAAGATAGCTACAGAAATAGTAAGACTAGTTAAGAATCAGTTTCTGGTTTGTTGGTTTATGAAGGTCTGTAGATAAGGAGTTTCAGAGTCCACTCCTCCTGGTGATCTAGCTCCCTGGAGTGTTTCGCTTCAAGCCTAATTGAACTCATCTGATCAATGTTAATCAATGCTTCAAGCAGGATCTGAGTGTTTGAGTGAGATGTTAAGAACCTACATGGACTCATGAAACATTTAAATGCCATCAAACAAGGCCATTTCCATAAGGTTTTATTTGCTATCATATAAATGAGTATGCTAGCATGCTAGCCTCAATCTTAACCCGAAACTCAACGAATGTCTATCATGATATAAGTTGCATGTATCCTCTCTGTAAAATCTGTGTGTTCAGCCAGTAATTAAACCCTGTTATAGTTAACCTTAGTGTGGTGTTCAGGTCAGATTTCATATTTTTACTAAAAGTGTTTTGCGTTTGTTGTAATTTTTTAAAGAGCTGTATTTCCTAGCCAGTGACTGCAATAATTTTTAGTTTCTTGTGCTTCTGTTGCTGTTCAACACCTGTATTTGATAAATCAGTTCAAAATAATAAACAATAATTGACAAGTGAATAAGTGACACTTTCATTGAAGAAGAAAAAGAAAAAGAAGAAAAAGAGGAAGTAGAAGAAGAAGAAGAAGAAGAAGAAGGCTTTATTTCTGTCACATATTAATTAATTACAGCACAGTGAATTTCTTCTTTGCATATCCCACCCATGATGTAGCACCCTTGGAGCTGAGAGAGCCAAGGGGCCCCAGGTCAAGGGCCTAACAGTGTCAGCTTTACAGTGCTGGGGCTTGATCCCCAATCTTCTGATCCTTAACCAATTCATCGTTCACTGTTAAACGTGATCTATTAATTGCAAATATTAACCACAAATGTTATCTATATTGTTTGGGATTAAGACAATATTTGAAAAACACTTTATGTATTTATTTATTTATTTATTTATTTATTTATTTATTTATTTTATTTTATTTTATTTTATTTTATTTTATTTTATTTTATTTTATTTTATTTCTTTATTTTTAATATCAGTAATGTCTTGGGGTCAAGTGTTTTATGTGTACTTGTGACTCGTCCTCAGCTATGGTAGCTCAAGTGGTTAAGGCTCTGGGTTGGTGATCAAAAGATAGTGGTTCAAGCCTCAGTAACACCAAGCTGCCACTGCTGGGCCCTTGAGCAAGCACCCCACCCACCCCCCGCTCCAGGAATTCTGAATCATGCCTGACCCTGCACTCTGATCCCATCCTCCAAATATGGGATATGTGAAGAAAAAAATTCACTATGCATTAATGTATATGTAACAAATAAAGCCTACTTTACTTATTACAGGAGAAATATATTTATTCCTTCTAAGACAATACTACATTCCTCTAGCCATGTGTCAAATAAACAAACAAAACTGAATTAAATTGAACTGAATTTAGATTATTCTTTTTGGTGTCTACAATAGCAACTCATACTACTACTAATACTACTACCACTACTAATAATAAATCAATGTATTAAATAAATAGATGTAACAGATATATAAGACACTGATATTTCTAGGTAGTAGTCTTCCATATGTGATGCGAATTGTGCCAAACTGCTTGGTTTATAGTAGGTTTTGAATGTGATCGTACGAATGGGGCTGTAACTTTATATACTGTATATAAACATGTACTTTATATACTGTATAAACACTACATGTACTCAAATCTGGGTAAAATAGAACAAGGAAATTAAAATGCTTTTCTTAAATAATAAAACAGCCTTTTGCCTGTTCTGCATACTCCATATTTCACCTCTTCTCAACATCTGGTGACCGACTCCACATGGTTTATCTGAAACATTATGGTTTTACTGTCACATTTACATAGCCAGACTCTCTAATTGACTAATGTCAGGAGCAGCTGGTTGATTCGATGAAGTTTTATGTGTAAGCATATGTGGCTGTTATGGTTCAGCACATATTAACTTCACTATTCCAATATCTTTTAGCACTTCCTTAAAGCATAAAAACAGCCTGACCTGTACTTGTCAATCTCATTTGCAGGAAAGTACAGGGTACCCTAAATATTAAAAGCCTGGCCGAGCACAATGTGTAAGACAAAACCTTGGAACTCTACCACGTCGTTCCAACACACACTCTGGTGCAGTGGGATTTCTTTTCCTAATGACTGTGCACCTTGAGTTATAGCCAGACCCCATCAACCCCTCCAGTAAGTCATGGTCTATTTTAAAAACATCTTGCATTTAAATACACTTTATTTGAAGTCCATCTGGAAATGTGATGTGCTTCCATGCTGTTCGCTGCCGAGTTCCCATGAACCATTATAGCTTCCCATACTTTCTGCCAAACATGGGACTGCAGCTACATCCTGTTCGGAGAGGCTCTGAAAAATCTGCTGTGAAACGGCACTGGCTAATTACAGCATTGTGCTATGGAAAAAGCAGGGATTCAATCCAAGTGCAAGAGTCCAAAAGCATATTGTTTCGGCATTAGCTTGCATGCTGGGAAAGGTAGGAAGACAGAAGCATGATCTTTCCTTAACCCTGAGGTTTATGAAATGGTGCGTGTTAGCAGTTCCTTTTTTTGCATTCGGAAATCTGCTGACTGATAAAGAATGTGCGGAAAATATAGCCCAGGCTCTGAGTTGTTTGCTTTTCCAATAATTGCTTAGCGGTAAATGTAGATTGTTGTAAATGCAAAAAACACTTGTTTTCTGTTAATTGAAAATATCAGTGTTGTTTATACATGTAGAGCATGTGTGCAAACATCATTAGCTTTTTGAACTTGTTCAGCGAAGTAAAACGTATTCGCTAATTAAAGGCCGCAGGTTTAACCCTGCATGCACTGCTAGCACAGTTTTTCCTGTGTGTGTATGTGTGTGTGTGTGTGTGGAGGGGGTGGGTGGTTCGAAGGGGCTGCAACTTATCATTTGCCTGTCAGGGGAGGTAAATTGAACCCTTGGTGGGGGCACGGTGATGGGTCAGCGGGCACAATTCTCCCGCCAACGCCCACTTTTACAGTGAAGGCAGAGAGAGAGAGAGAGAGAGAGAAGGAGAGAGAGAGAGGTGGGGGGGCGAGGGCCGTCAATCAAGCTCTGTGCCGATCATTACTGGTTTGCAGCCAAGCAGAAAAACGGCGTAATAAACAGGTTGCGGCGACTCCATTGGGCTATTCATCGCAGGCGGCAAGGGGGCCGAGGCCTTCTGGCCTTGCTGTGCACAAAAATCCCAATCCAGCTGCTTGACCCTATTACTTCTACACGATATAGCTGCCTGTCAGTGTAGCGGCTGAAACAGTCCGCCGCGCAGAATCACTCTTCCCGACAGGTGAGCCCTAGGACCATTTATTTCAGCATCCGGCCACGCTCGGCCGGGTCTTTAACACTCCGCAAAGAGCCGAAATCCTCCAAGCCTGGCTTGCAGATCCACTCTAAGAGCAGAGATCTTGCCTTCAGCAAAACAAGGTGGATCAGCTCAGGTGCATATGCATTTTTCAGTGTCAGGTTATTATTATATGATTGGTGATCCAGTGTAAAAGGTGTGCATCGTTTGCTATTCAGCCAGGTGTGAATCCCCGCCCCTTCAATTTACACCCATTTACACCAGTATGTCAGCGACGTCGAGCGCAAGCAACCAAAGTCGCATTACGAAACATCCTTATGCGTATGATGCATATTCCCTTTATATTTACTCTGTGTGAATGAACACACACATGTATTATGAACACACACAATGTGTGCAGTGGTACACAGCAATGTGTTTTTTATCTAAAATTACCTTTGGTCTTCAGCTTGCCTTTGAGGATTAGAGAGAAAGAAAGAGAGAAAGGGAAGTGGAATCGGGTTTGTTGCTGTGCTGAAGCATAATAAGGGTGGCATCATTGACAGGCTCTGCCTCTACAAAGAGCTCAAATCTAGATGATATGCAGTATACATACTCTCTCAGTGCAAACACAGGCACAGGTAGAGCACAGGGGTGTTTGATCCTGTCCTCCATGTGTTTCTGAGTCCTCTTTCATCTAATCCGAGTTCTGTAAAATTGTCCCCCAGACTTTCACTCAATACAGAAGGATAGATTACAAGCTTGAGAAGCAAACGCCTTCATCCTGGATTCTATCATTATGTTACTGAAATTACTTCCATATTAATATTAGCTGATTAACATGTGATCATGTGAATGGCATCCAAGAATTTCTAATAAAGAATTGAATTAAGCTTGATCGACATGGTGTTCTATCACGTTTGTTATTATTTATTTATTTATTTATTTATTTATTTATTTATTTATTTATTTATTTAAATTTGTCTACATGCTAATAGCCCTTTATCTATACCTAAAGAGAACGATGCAGCAGGACATGTAGTCTGTCCAGTTCTTCATCTCTGCACTCTGCACAAACAAGTCAACTTCAGCTTTAATGCTAATACCACTATCCATGCCATCGTGCTTGTCATAGATCGCTAACAAGCTGAGGAGAGTATAATGTAGCTGGATTGAATTGTGATCTTTCCGTCAAACATTTGCTGTTTCTGTCTCTTTACTATGACATTGAACATGACCGAACAAAGGTGAATAAAAATAGAAACTCTCAATCTTTTGACGTTAGGAGCCAACAGCAAAAACTGACCTTATTCTTGAGACTGAAATTGTTATATATTATTCAACAACATTGTAACTGCACTCGCATTGGCCTACTGTGACGTCCGCATGGCAAACAACCACTTAGTTCTAACAAAACTACAGTATCAACCCAACCAAAGCAAATTAGCATAACAATGGCTAAGCACTTTATAAACATTTGAGTATAAATGTGTGTTGCATAAGGGAAGTCTTCATATTCTGTTTATTCACTTTTGTATCAGGGAGAAATTCAGAATAGCATTTTCATCAAATCAAGTCCAGTGTTTATGTTGTCACAACAATTTCCTGACTGGCAAAATTCTGCTCATGTTAGTTTTCTGATCTTTGACCTCAGAAATGGTGCTGACTGGTTTGGTCAAGTGCAGAGGAAGTCGAGTGTGAAGCGCAGCCATCTGCCACGATCCGTAAATCAAACTAGGTGAGGGTTACCATAATCAATATAATCTAGTAAATAAATCCTGTTCTGCTTTTCAGTTCCACACTAAAGCTGGTGACCCACATTGATTAAAGCAAAAGCTTGCAAGCTAACATAAACAAAGTAACAGAGTGGTCTGAAATCAATAAATTCTCCACATTCAACTACAGTACAGTTAGTCAATGCTTTTCAGCTAGAATGATTTATTTATTTATTTATTTATTTATTTATTTATTAATTAATTAATTATATTTAAATAGTTAAAAGTTATGTAAATATATGCAAATTTGTGTATTTACAGTAACATGGTTAAATATTTCTTGATAAGATAAATGCAGAATTATATTGCACTTTATACTTTACAGTATGGTTCCATACTTAATCCTTAACACTTACTAACTTAGCAGTACATAAGGAAGTGTTGCGATAGTAGTTCTTAAATAATTACTAGACTGATATATGGGAATACTCCAGTCATTGTGGTTTTATCAGAATAGCAATTTAATATTAGTTTATTATAGTGATTAAGAATAATTATAGAGGAACTACTATGGAAAGTTTGTAAGCACAAATTAAGGAACTGTATTGTAAAGTGTTCCCATTTTGGTAATAATTATATGGCAGAGACTTTTATCCAAACTGATATACACATTTAAAGATCCAAGTCTGACCCATGGGTAGTCCTGGGATTCGAAATAACAACCTTCTGATCATCATCTCAAAAACCTAACCTTCTTAAATGTTTCCACGTATCGAGTCTTCAAGCCCCCCAGTATCATTTAATACAATAAGTCGGAAAAAGTACCTTTCATGCCCTTCTGAATCCAAACAGATGACTTTTAAGTCACCCCATTCATTGCCATTTCAACTCTGCTTCCTTAAGTCCACCATTAAGCACTTCTTACAGAATCCAATCAGTGTGTCAGGTAAATTGCTCTTCATCTGAGCAGATTAAGTGAGCCACTATTACCTTCGATTTAGCCGCTGCGCCGAACCCCGGCACATTTCCGCAGGGCCATTAGTAACACCTGGAGTCTTTCACATTAGTCGGAGAATCCGGCATCATAAATTTCGGCCCATTAATGATTATTCCGACTTCTCAAGATAAATGGCTCAATGTTTTTGATAATGAAAATATACACTCTGCTCAGGAGCGGTTTCCTACAGTCACATTACCTTTGTAATGTACTTCATGGTTGATCATATCAGACGACGTCATAACTTTTACCAGAACAGACTTATTAAAGCTGAGATGTATTTCAGAGTCCCTTTATTCCGCAGGGCTCCGCTTTAATACAATACTCAGAACAGGGCATGCTTAGTAAAATGAAATACATATGTGAATACGGCATCATTAAAGTGTTGACCCTTATTTCAGAAGCACAGGGTTGTGCCTTGAGAAGGGGAAGACATGATCACAAAAGTTCAATTTATAGTAGATGTGATGCAAAAATATAATCCAGTAAGGCTGATCGATTGAATGAAAATGATAAAAAATAGACTTAAATATTAGTGGTTTACACACAAACACACACACACATACACACATACACACACACACACACACATTTCTTTTCAAGAAACATTTGCTATATATTTTTATATTTATATATTTCTGATTTATTTAAATATCATTATGAGTGGACAAAACCTCAAGATAAATAATAATATTAAATATTAAATTAAATAATATTAAATATATTGATTGAATAGGTAAAATACTGTAGGCTTTCATTATTTTTAAACAAATCCCATTTTCTGTCATTTTCTATCTTTTTTTATACCGAATACAAGTCAATCATTAGACATTTAATGGAATTTAAACTCCATCAAGGCAACAATACACCTTTGTCCTTTTCTGTGAGCATATCCACCTGAGATGATGCCAAGTCAAACATATCATGGATTTTATTTTCCTGTGGACTTACACGGGAAACGGCAGAGCAGGAAAATAGTACGGTCTTCTCACCCAGTGACTGGCTCTCGGTGACAAGAAAGCAAGGTTTCTCCGAATTTTATGTGGCTTATATCATGAAAATTGATTAGTTCAGGAGAAAAAAAATGACACGATTTAATCGAGATCTTAAATAAGAGGTATAATTCATGGGGCATGGTGAAAATAGTCACCCTCAGCTCTTTTATGACTGTGCCAGTCTTTATGACTTCAAAGAAAATGTCAGTGGCAGCGAACGGCGTGCCACTGAATAACGTCGTTATAGTGAAGGAGACATTTAAAATCTGATGCTGTCTGTATGGAGTTCTGCTGAACATACAGTTTCTCCTGCTGCACGGAATATCCTAACCGTTTCCTCGACTCTCGTCTTCTGTCGGAATGAATTTTCCTTCTTTTTAGCAGACTCCACTTTTCTTTATCGCTGTGATATCTTCTTACCAAAAAGCCCGAATCTTCCCTCAGTCCGAGTCTTCCTTATCATACTTTAGAGTTTGCAGTTAAAGATCAAGGATTACTCATGTTTCGAAGAGAAAAGAAAAAGAAAGCACTGTGTTTCCTCTTAGAAAAAAAGAAACACTTTGTCATCTATTCACAAGAAGAAACGGAAAGGTTTCACTATTGGTTGCTTTCCAAGACAGACAATGGTTTATTTCAAAGAACGGTGTGTGTGGTCACTTCCTCTGAATCCTAAGGGTCATTTTATATCAAAAGCCAGGAAGTATGCATCCTCTGCTTTGAGAAAAAAAAACATATGGAACTTTAAAATACTTCCCTTGTCTGTTCCGTGGTGGAAAACCCAGGCAAAGCTATGAGAGAGAAAGGTCTTTGGGGTCAAGATTGCATTTAAAATTCAACATGCACATAACAGTGCTGAAAAAGGAAGCCAGGACACTTTCAGTTTCTCACTGGAATGAGATATTGGGGAAAAATGATGTGAATCCGTTCAACAGATCTGCAGGTGTAACCCATGGCCTTAACCTGCCTTACGCTTCAAAACAGATGTAATAAACTGAGGTACAAAGCAGCGGCAGTAATTTTAATAATCAGTCGAAATGGCAATTAAGCATGTAATGTCATACTCACCCGCTGCTGTAATCAGGACAATGAAGTAAGTTACTCCCTGATTAACTTCTCTATTAGTCTCCATTTCGACTCTCAAACTTTTCCTCTTTAAATGCTAATCTTTCCGTCTGAATCTGTGCCTAATCTACTACATCTAATTACTGCGTCACAGCTGATAGGACGCAAGTGCACGGCTTCCCCGTCAACACTTGTACACAATTATTGTAGTCGCAGAAAATAAATCAATATTCCCAATCCAACTGTAAAAAACAATCAAGGAAACCAGGGACCCCCACACGAAATATAGCAGCAAAATAATATTTATTAACCACATCTCCATCTACCACAGAGACCCGTTGCCAACATGCTTCCCGCTCAGACGTGTGAAAGCTAGCTAATACACAACATGTGACGAGAGGTGACAGATGCCAATATATTTGTTGTGAAACACAGTGGGGTAATTGAAGAAATTAATGAGAAACAAAAGCAATAAGAGAGGAGAGGAGAGTGCTTTACATTGAGAGGGAATGAGATCAGACTCAGCCGCTCAGTTATGGTACATTGTGGGAGTTGGAACAATCGTGGATCGTCGAGGAAACACGGATGTACGCACAAACACACACAATGAGTGCTGATGTGTTCAAGGGCATTGCCATTCTTTATGATTTCCTGAGGAGTAAAAACAATGCCACACCTTTCTTTATGTAGTTTTGACATTTTCACTCTGGGCTATGACGTCTTTTTGAAATTAGCCTTAGCAAGAGAACTGGCTAGCGTCCGCTTTCATGGACTAGAGAACAAAGAGTGCTCAGGGACCTAAATTCAGCAGCGGGTGGCAGAAAGGAAAATCAAAAATCCGAAGTTTTCTACACTGTACTGTTTGTGATGGACTTGTGCTTAAACTCACAAACCCACAAACATTTCTCTACCTCTTTTCTACCCTTTTTCTAAGTATGCTTTATTCCTTTGCAGTTCAGGTTTATAGTTTATGGATCGCATAATACTGCATTGTTTTTCTAGTTGGTAAGTTAATATAACCTGCTCAGCTAAGATCTCTTTCTTTAATTTATGTCAAGGTTAAAACCCATGACCACACAGTTTTACGCATTTTACAATACAATTTTTGGCATTTAACAATAACACTACATGAGTAACCATGCCTTAATCCCTGAATTAACTTACTTAAATATGAACTAATGATGAGTAAAGGCATGTGCTAATCACAAACTAATGAAAAGCTAACCTTAACTACAACATGGGTTTTATAAATTCATCCATGAATAATGACCAGCTTAACTAATGTTTGTTAGTTAATGTATTAATTAACATGTAGAGGTTAAACTACACCAAACATGCTCTATAAGAGGGAATATGAATTAAACATGCATCATTTCAGATTGTTCACCCTTGTGGGTAAAGGAGCAGAGCCCCGGGCCTGAACCACCCAGTGCATGTAATTTGAAGAGAAACGGAGGATCATAAATAGGAGAAATAAAGTCACTTCTATGTCTATGATTGGATTAAAAGGGAAGCTGATGGCTAAATCTGATTTGTAATTTGGTAACCTGTACTAAGCATCTAAACATGTCAAATTGGCCAGAAGCAAACGGCAGGGGGGAAAAAATAGAAATTCCTTCATTAAAGGACAACAATTTCTTTGCCATTTGGTGATAAATGTGCTAGAGATGCAATAGTCTAACTGGAAGAAGCTAATTCTAAAAATAATGTGAAGTGTGACATGTTTATAAGTCTAAAAACAAACAAGATCCAACCACATCGTCTTTATTTATTTGAATTCGCAATATGATCTGGTGGCTTATTTACTCGTAAACCTCGTGACGTTTCAGCCAACCTCCCAAATTTACCATTTATAAACAAGAGCTACTGTATGTAAGTGTCTGAAACAGATAAAATAAATGAATAAAAAATAAAAAAAATATGTTTTGAGTTTCCCTAATATTGACCTCAGGGTTTGTCACAAAAGCTGGATTATGTAGTTTGTAGTAGGATTAAGGAAATTTATAAATAAATAAATAAATAAATAAATAAATAAATAAATAAATAAATAAATAAATAAATAAATGTTTTTTTTTTTTAAGTTCTGCATTGAACCTTTCAAAGTTTCCCTAGAGGAACAACCTAAAACCTATTTGCTAAGAGTGTAGATAGATTAAATGTCATTAAATGACTTTTTTTTTACTACTAATGTGGCTTGCTAGTTACATCATTAATGAAGTTATAGCAAAATAATGGATAATATGATAGATAATAAGATGATTAGCTTAGAACTAGCATCTTTTCGAACACCCAAATATAATCAGACTGTCCAATTAAAAGTCATGAACCTTTATGTCTTTGGATTTGGCAAGTTTTTTTTTTCTTTCTTTCTTTTTTTAGATGAATAATGACTATGGCTGTCTAGATGTTACAGATTAAGCATGTATGCTACTTAAACGATCTTACGTGACCTAATATTTAAGATATCACAAAGCCAGGCCTTCAGCCTTCATTTCTTCACTAGATCAGGAGTCATTTGGTCCATTAGAAGAAGTGGAAGTAGAGTTGATAATCTTACAGAGAGAAGTTAATTTAATGTCCATCCTGCCAGATCATAAAGCAGCTGCATTAGCATCGTTCACAGGTCACGGGGGATAATGGACAATGTTGGAGACAAAAGATCACAGAGGACATTTGCTCAGATAATGAAATGAATATCAGACTCTCAGGCTGAAAATTTATTTAGAATTGATAATAACCTTTAAATTGATTCCCTTTCTGATAAATCTAAAAAAAAAAAAGCCATTTTATAACATGCTTTACAATATTTCTAAGGAACAAAGGGTTAAGGTGAGAATGTCCATGCTAGAATTTCACATAAACATTTCTTTAGCACTAAATCCTCACCTGGTATGTGAGTTTACTCATAAAAGCATTGCTAAGAAGCCAAAATTCTTGCATTTCTGGTTCTGAGAAATCCGTGACTGGATGCTTATACGGCATGAAACAGACCAAAGCTTTCACATGGATACTAAATGAATATTTCAGCATGTCAATTAGCTGATGCATCAGTTGACATTTTTCAGAAAGCAAACTGACAGAAACGCAGGCAACAACAATGTATTAAGAAATACGAAGAGCTCATGTTGTAAATAAACCACTGACTCAGTCATTATTAATGACCACAGTATGATATATAATAAGCAACAGCATCTATGGACTGTGGTTAAGACTCTTTGGTATTTCTAATTAAAATGTAAGCATTGAGAAGAAGGTCATTTTTTTTAGCACCACCAAGCTCCCACAATCGGGCCCTTGAACAAGGCTCCCAATCCCCATGCTCTAGGGATGCTGCATCATGGCTGACCCTACGCCCTGACCCCAACCCTCCAAGGATGGGATATGCGGAGAAAGAATTTCACTGTGCAGTAATGTATATGTGACAAATAAAAGGTACTTAACTTTTTGAATGTCTTCGGATTTTTGGCATCAGCTGTTCACATTTTTTCTCAGTGTGTAAAGCAGTGTACAGGGTATTTTGTGTCTTCTATGGCTGTATGGAAATTTGATTAGTTCTCCTTCTCACTTTTCTCTTTCTCAGTTTGTTTTATGGGACTAAGGCTCGTTAAGACTTACAGTCTTTGTAAGATGGAATAACATATGATCACAGTTCCAGATTTATGAGAATTTCCCCCTGGCAACAAATACTACAAGCCAATTTGTGCAAGTTAAAAATGTTAATGTTGGAGTTAGGGTCGGTCTAGAAATGGGCCCTTTTCTTATGAAAGCAAATGCAATTCTACCTTTACTTGTTTAAATGCCACTCAGAAACTGACTTAGTCCACCAGGCTTTCATGAAGATATGCTCCTCATATTTTCTTTTGTTTTGTATAAAAAATTCCCATAATTGAATCGACAAAGCTAAAGGTGAAATGTTCTTTATTTTTGGTAAGTACAGACGATGAGCAGTGAAAAGTAGGATACACTCCACATGGATTATTATTATTATTTAAATATTACTCAGTGCTGTAAATGAATGCACAGGCAAATAGAGAGAGGTGTGTGGGTCCATTTGTAATTGATTTTGCAATCCAGCGATCCACCCATCCTTCCATCCATCCACCCAGTCCACCCATCCTTCCATCCATCCATCCACCCATGATCCCACCACCCATCCATCCAACCATCCAACCATCCATCCACCCATCCACCCATCCATCCATCCATTTGTTTCCTGTACCAATTATTTCTGTCAATGAAAACCTGGACTCTATCCTTGGAGACTTGGAGTGCACAAGGCAGGAGACACCCTGGACGAGGTGCCAATTCATCACAGGACACAACTCCAAACACACTCTCACAACCATTCACACTATGGGCAATTTAGAGCGGCCAATCAGATTGAAACACGTCATTGGATTGGGAGAGGAAACTGGAGTACTCTGAAGAAACCCCAAAAGCACGGGAGAACATGAAAAACAGTGAACACAGAAGTTAGTACTCGACACGCTAACCCCACGTGCTAAACACTAAACCAATTTTTAATTTATGTCAATTAATTGTCTTGTGAAGGGCAGGAAACTAGAATTGTCCAGGTTTTACTTTACTACAACTAGTTGGCTTCAAAAACTCCTTGCACCAATAATTAGGCAAATCTAATTATTTTTATATAAAGAAGGAATAATTACTTCTTGTCAAACTTTGTGTGCATGCATAAAGAAAAAAGACACAAAAATTAAGTTGACCAATGCCTGACAAATGCGAGAAAAGTTAGAAGTCCAAGTTCATGTCCAATTAGTACACACTGTTTACATTACATGAGCTTCACTTAGTTTTACAGTGTAAAAAAAATCAGTTCATTAAAGATGTTTTTTGTTCAGTGATGTTGCTTGATGCTTTCTTTAAAAATCAATCATTTCCACCGATCTAAAATAATGTGTCTAACTGTGGTCATAAATCAGTTATTCTTCTAATTCCAAAATGTATTTTGCCTGTGCAGAAACTCAGGTTAATAATTCTAGTGAATTTTTTCCCCATGTAATCACTGTCAAGAGTTGGCCCGAGTCAGCTACCTTGGGGTTGTGATGTGTTCAGAGGGAACAGTCACATGACACTTTACCCATAGACACATGACACATATGACCTAAAGTAGAGTTATTTACCCTGTGCGAACCCTCCTGACACCACACATCCTCTACAATATCTCCCTACAGCAGAATAGCTGCCCCAAGACCTCCCAATTCTCATTCTCTCTCTCTCTCTCTCTCTCTCTCTCAGTAATTAGCATAGCAGTGGTCTCTTGTGACACTGTATGAAATCTAAACAGAGAAAGAATGAGAACAGAAGAGCAAAAACAAGAGAACACACTGATTCAAGCATCACTCTTCAGTAATTCAAACCAGCTATGACCTCATCACACACACACACACACAGACACACCCTTACACACCCACCCACACATACACACACGTGCGGTCAGCTTTCTGCATCCACACTTTTGGTTTCCTGCACTGCTAAAGTGACTGTTAAGTTTTCAAACAAGATTTACAGTCACAACCCACAACACAAGCCACCTTCACCATTCCAAATCCCGACTCCAAATACACACTGGCCATAAAACGGCTTCTTATAAACCTCTTCCGATCAATGCCTCACACAACAGTCTTTCTTAAACTAGTTTTGTGCTCTGAGAAAAAGAAAATAATAATGTATGATTTTTTCCACTCAGCAAACATTTCTCTATGTGTTTCTATAGGCACTGACCTTTCAAGCTAATGTACTTCAACACCCAGAGGCTGATTATAGGCCTATAAATAATATCAAATTTATTGGCAAATTATGAAACACTTGTAAAATTTAACACAAGGGCGGTTCTACACTACTGTATAATAGGTGCGCATGTTTAAAGTAGGCAAGCCGGTGACGTAAATCTAACTTTTTTTTTCTTCTTCTTTTTTTCTTTCCTTCTTTCTTCCATCAGCCTGAAGCAACTAATGAATCAAGTGACTTAAGTGGGCCGGCGTGTTCACTCCGTTTATAGAGAGGTGCATTATTCAACACCTTTACAGTTATGGCAGAGTGTGACGACTGAACCTCAACATGGTCTCTTATTCCCTCTTGCATTTTTTTTCCCCCTCCTCTGGTCCACCCTGCTCAAATTTCCCAAATCGTCCACATCCACACCAAGTGTTGTAATTTATTTCTTTATTTATTTGTAATTTATTTATTTGTAATTTATTTATTTATTTGTTATTTATTTCTTTATTTCTTTATTTCTCTATTTCTTTATTTCTTTATTTCTTTATTTATAGGATTACTTCAGTAATATTTATGCATGTTTCTAATCCGTGAATATCTTATGCTAAGCAAGTGTCATCCTCACAAGTATTTCAGATCAGATTTTCAGCATTGCCATCATGCTTGTATACTAAAAAAGAAAGAAAGAAAGAAAGAAAGAAAAGAAAAGAAAAGAAAAGAAAAGAAAAGAAAAACCCCACACACAAAGCCCCTGGGGTGTATCCTGCGCCCATCTCGAAAGTGCCTGCCAGTAATTTTCACCTGTGTGAGAAAACACGGGTGAAAATGATTGCAAACTGAAACAGAAGAGCTCTGTAAGGAAAAAGAAGCATTGTTAGCATGGCGCTGCGCGGAATCCGCCCTTAGGCTAAATGGAATATCTCCATTTGTGTGACATCAGGCGATTTTGCGAGGTTGTAATCGTGTTTTGCACAATTGGGCATGCTGAGGTTTAACTTTCAAATGATTGTAATTGCGTAATGGGATATTGTCATTTGATTCGGATTCCGTTTATCCTCCATGTTGACTGACAGAAACCTGGTGTGAGTTCAGAGCCACCGTGTTTCGCGGCTGTCGGTGTGTACGTATATAATGAGTTTAAAATTACACTGATGTAACGTTTGTAATACGTTGAAATGGGTTATAATGAATTGGAATTAGAAGAATAACATTCGAAGCAGCTGTGTTCTCTGTGAGAAGGCAACAGTGTAATAGGATAATGGTGACTAATGATTCTGTATGACTAATGAGTCTATTTGTTGAACTAAATTCGTGGCTCGTCCATTATAGCTATTTTAACCCTGTTCTGATATAGTGCTTTAATTTAGTTCAGCTTAACCTACTTCGCTGTGGTCACTCTGACATGCAGCATTACTCCAGCGAGAGGAGAATAACCACAAGATTCAGCCCTCATTCCAGTCAAAAACTTCCAACAAGATGATTTTCTTTCTCATTTAGTGTAGAACTGAAGAGTAAATACAGGTGAAGATCAGGGATTTATTTTATTTATTTTTACTGATTTGATCAATTTAGCACAAACGAGAATTAGCAAACACTAGAGCTTTCACTGAGATTATGCGACTGTGCTCATCATTTTTAGACATTATGCATGATACATGTTTTTATTTTCACGTTAATTTTTTTTTTCCTTTTTTTCCCCCGATTCATTTATTTTCAGGTTAGTTTTTTATATGTCTATGGCCTGTAATTCTAATGATCAAATATTACATATTAAAAATGACAAAAAAATATCAGATATCACACGTTTGCCTGTACGATTTCAGCACACAAGTTGAAATGATTCTTCATATTGTTTTTCGCTTATTAAATAAAAAAAAAAAGGAATTTTCAATACCGTTAATTTGTGTGTAATGGAACATAACATTCTGATAAACTTCATAACTTTATTACTAACAAAATTAAATTTGCTGTTCTATAAATACATTTTATTTATTTATTTATTTATTTATTTATTTTTTATTTATTTTTTTTATTTATTTATTTTTTATTCAGTTCATTTTAGGTCTTTTTATTTGTGCTTTATTTATATATTTATTTTTAAGCGATTCATTTTTGTGTTTTTATTTGTGATTGATTTATTTATTTATTTATTTATTTATTTATTTATTTATTTATTTATTTAGTCTTTGATTTTCATTTGTGAGCCAGACTTTGACACAGATTTTGGAAATACTTTACTGTTAAAAAAATGTTTACTATTTTCTATTACTATATACAGCATATCTATTCATTCAGCAAGGAATTAGTGTGAAGAGGAAGGTCCTCCCAGGGGTGTGTGTGTGTGTGTCTGTGTGTGTATGTGTGTGTATGTGTGTGTATGTGTGTGTGTGTGTGTGTGTGTGTGTGAGTTGGAGCAAGTGTCATTGTCATTTGCCAGCGGTGTCCATCTCTGCCTTTCCATCCTCAGGGTGTGCCAGATGCCAGGAAAAATACCCGGGTGCCACCACACACACACACACACACACACACACACACAAACACACACACACAGTCAGTGAGTGGGTAGTCGTGAGAGGATAAGGCATTCCTGAACGGGTGGAGGAAGTGATAGAGTGAGCCAGTGTGAGAGTGAGAGATAGAGATGGAGTGATAAGAGAGAAGGTGGGGGACACGGTGACTGTGTAATATTGGCTGTGGGCCTCAGAGCCATGAGAAACATCATCCCTATTACTGGCTGTAAAAGATGTAAATGTGGTGAGATAATCAGGTGTACGGCCGCGGGCTGTTTTTTTGCAGCGCCGCTCTCTCGGCCCCCGGCCCCTGCAATGAACGAGGGATTAAAGAGGCAAGCTGAGAGGGGCCAAGTTCACTTCGCTCCAAGCGAGCCCCTAACCAAACCCGCCGGAGGAAGACTCCGCTCACTTGAAAGTCTTTCTTAACGCTCACCGTCACTGAAACCAAGCACAAGCAAATAGACAGAGAAAGAGTGAGGGGAAACGTTGCTCCTTTGGGCAGGTTTCAGGGATCCAGGAAGCGACCGGAAATATATTACTGCTCACACCTGGATGTGGAATCAGTCGTTTTGATGCATGGCACAAAATGAGCACTAAGCTGCTTGCTTAAGGAAATAGCAGCATGGAAATAATAAGAAATGTCCATGTGTCTAAATGTGAAGTTATCATTTCCTGGACAGAGGGAAAACGGACCTGTGAGGATGGAAGTGTGACTGGGATATGAAAAAGAGATTTTAGGAGCTTATGTACTCTCACTCTCTCTCTCTCTCTCTCTCTCTCTCTTTCTCTCTCTCTCTCCATATGGAATTACCTGCTGGCCTTTTTGCAGTCATTCATGCACCAATAATTAGTATTACTTATATTCCCTGCTTCTAGGGGGCGCCACAGAAAGCAAGAAAACAGCAAAAAATAAATCTTGAGTGAAAAGAAAGAAAAAAAGAATGACTATAAAATTCCCTATAAAATATATTATCATAGGATCAACAAGATCTTAATTCATTCCTTTATTCTGTTTTCTAGAGTGTTTAATTGTCACCAGGATGTTATGGGATTGGTGTGTGTGTGTGTGTGTGTGTGAAGTGGGGGTATTTTTAGTGTTCTGGTGCAAGAGAAACCACAATGGTCCTCAGCAGAGACTTTGTGGTATGTTAGTAATTAATCATAACTGCTCATATTTGGAATTCGCAATGAAAAAAAAAATACACTGTTAATTTTAGAAATACCTTTTAACCTGCCCAAAATAGCCTTAAAAAAATATATATATATATATAAATTTTAAAAAAATGCTAAAGCGTAATTACTTACATGAAGAGTCAGACACAGCGAGGCAGAGTGCACGTTTAGCCGAAGGTGAATTGGGTTTGTGGGCATGCACACCGTGAGCAATAGCAGCCTTAAATATTTTATATTTAACTACCTAATTGTGTTTTTAAGCTGGCTTTCCCATAATTCTACAGGACAAGGAGGCGAATCCTGAGAGGGACCATATGGTGTGGGAGTTGCAGAGCTCGGTACTAGAGTCTGGCGTCGACACATCCTCGGCGAGAGAACGAATGCGACGCCGGAACTCTCCACTCACCCATTAAAGGAGGAGAGAGGAGAGGACAAGGGGAAAAATAGCAGCGGCTGCGCCATTTTAGCTGTAAAGAAGTTACAGGTCCAGATATGGCACAGAGCCTCGTTCTCCCCTAAGCTGTGATCTGCAGGGACACAATGATCTAAGATTGCTTTTCCCACCAATCTCTTCTAAATGTCATTTTTTTTTCACTCCCTTTCCCCTTTCCAAAGGAAGAAGAATGGTGAAAGAGCTGGAACAATATACAAGAGTGTGGTACACAGGTGGGAACGCACAGGCATGTCAGAGCAGAGGCGAGAGAACATAGTAATGGTCAGGACCTGAGTGGAAGCACCCTCGTGAGAGTACACTGACTAGGCCTCGGCTGCACTCATGGGTCCTGATGATGCACACACACACACACACACACACACACACACACTTAGTAATCTTCTGATGACATTCCACAGATATAATTATTATGGCTCATCAAAATCTAACACCAACATTGACCAAAAATTAAACCTTTTTAGCTGGTTAATAATAATAATAATAATAATAATAATAATAATAATAATAATAATAATAATAATAATCATTTAAAAACTAGAAGAAAAAGAAACATTTTCCACATGGGTGTTCCAGTGGGTTTTACATTAGGGGTGAAAAATCCCCACAGTCACATATAACTGCTTTTGGTCCCCAATATGATATAAACACACACACACACACACACACACACAGAGAGAGAGAGAGAGAGAGAGAGAGAGAAACAAAAGATGCAGAATCATTCTGGACAAAAGATTAGCAATACTGAACCATTTAAAAATAAAATAAAATAAAATAAAATAAAATAAAATAAAATAAAATAAAATAAAATAAAATAAAATAAAATAAAATAAAATAAAATTTTGTTAATAGTTGGCCACAATTAATCTGATATATTTAATATTCATTCTCCAAACCTAGCTGTTTATGCTTTTTTACAGATTTGTATGTCACTTTCTTTTTTTCTTATTTTTTATTTATACATATTAAAAAAAACACACACACACAAGCAAAGCACCTATAAAAACATCCAACAGTTTTTAATAATAAAACATGCATAGAAAAAAAAAAAATTAATCATAAATATGATGAGGAAGATGGTGGACCAGCATTTTCCTAAAATTTGCAATAAGGTATCCGTGTGCACGTGTGTGTGTGTCATAGCTGTGTTGGGTTTGAAGTAATCCAGTGTGTGCCACAGGGAGGAGCTGTGGATCTGCCTCCATTACACACACACACACACACACACACACACACTCACACACACACACACACACACGCTCTATTGCCCTGACTAAGTTAAATGGTAAACAGTCCTGAGATTAGTTTCAGTAGAATTTGATGTGGATGAGAACGTGGATGAGATTTATATGATGCAAGATCTGTGCATACAGTGTGTGAATTTAATTTATATCACTTCATAATTTCCGAAGCAGGAGATAAACATCACGGCCCATTTGTAGTCGTACGGCAAAATTTATCTCTATTTAGAATATTTCAAATTAATTGAAGACAAATGTTTGCAATATTCAGCAGAAATAAAACAAGCTGATTGTATACGGGTAACAAAAATAAAAGCTATGCTTTGAGTACATATCTTAAAACTTCAATAAAAGACAATATCTAAAACTGTGCGTATTAATTTTTGCATAAAATATATTTTTTACATATTTACTGCCACACCAGTAGTAAATATATTGTGGTGGAAATATTTTTTTTTTCCATTCCTTCCTCTAACATTTAAAAGTCACACTGCTGACATTCAGTCCCAAGATCAACAAGTCAAAATATTAAAAGCTAACATCCTCCTGCGTGAAATGTTTTATGCACCCCCTGATTTATTTCCCTTTACTTTACACATGTGATCATAATAAACCATGCCGATCTTTTCCTGTTGCTCTAACCTCTGAAAGTATGTAAAGCTGTTTTCTTACACATAAAGCAGCGATGAAGGCTGCTGAGCTGAGCTCGGAGAGCGCGTTATGCATGCCAGCTCCCTGGTGAGGTAACTCGATCAGGAAAATGCCATTCCCAGCGAGTCTCCTTTCCCCCTCGACGAGAGACGTCGGCCTCATGATTTCAGACTGTGGACTTCTGACCATCACTGCAAGGTGTTTCCCATTTGTGGTCATGTTCCGTTGTGGGTTGTCAGCCACACATGCGGTTGCAAAAGTCAAACAAAGATCAGCGAAACATAAGGGGACGGGTAATATCAGGTAACAATTCAATTTGATCATACAGTCGATAGCTACTTATCCTGAGACTTTGTCTATGTGCTTATTATCTGAGGTTACACCGAGCCAAAAACCAGTATCGATAAAAAAGAAAGATTTTTTAAAAAATCAGAGAAGCATATTGGTGAAAACAGGTCAGATATCACATCCTGTAACAAATCTCAACTAGATTTGGAAAATTTTCAAAAGAATCTATCTATCTAAAAATCTATCTATCTATCTATCTATCTATCTATCTATCTATCTATCTATCTATCTATCTATCTATCTATCTAATCAAATTTCTACACAATAATAATACTAATAATAATAATAATAATAATAATAATAATAATAATAATAATAATAATAATAATGATAATATAGGGTCATTCCACAGCTCATATAAAAGTAAACATATTTCAACTCATAACCCTGATTTGCTTTGCTAATAATTGGCGAAAGATCAATTTATACTTCTTCAGTTAATCAGATATATTTCAAAATTCTTGCCCCCGAAGTGTCCGTTCCTGGCTCTAAACAGGAACATGCTCACACCAAGCATCCAGACCAAGACATTTTTTTTTCTGTCCCTGCCAGCCGGCTTGGACCTGTGTGTCTCATTTCAGTCCAGCTGAAGATGATAACTGCATGATGAAGGCAGTTTCTGTCTTTCTGGGTGACCTTTTGAATCAGCCATGACTAGCTGCTCTCTACAGCTCATTAGCATTGGTGATCATCCACAACGGCTGCTCTGGAAATCTGCAGTCATCCCCATATTCGTCCTATAGAACTCTATATTCATTCACATGTTACACACACACACACACACACACACACAGCTTACTACAGAAACCTGCTAAATATAAAAACAGTAGGCTTTATAATGTATATGTGTATGGAGGTTATGTAGGATGAGAGTGAGTGTTTAGGCCAAAAATGACAGCTTTTTATGAATGCTAATAATAAAAGAAAAAAAGAAAAAACAAATAAGATATCGCCCTGTTGGTATCCATTATCAGTTCTTACATGCTCTGGCTCTTGCATTAAACATTAGACAGCCTCAGTTGTCTGTTTAACAGTTTAATTCCCCCCTCAGCATCAGCCTGTCATAATAAAACCAACCAAGCACACAAAGTCAAATAAGAGCGTGAAGAGAGAGAGAGAGAGAGAGAGAGACTTCTTTTGTTAGTGAATTCACTCACTTTCTCACTCTTTCACTTCTTCTCTGCGGCTGGAGAATGTTTAATATTATTGATTATTAGTATTATCGGGTCTTTGGCTCAGCATGTGACTTAAGCTGAGTTTCACATTAGTGGTTATTCCGAGTTTTAGAAATTCCCTGGATCCTGTTTGGGATGAGTTACTCTTTTTTTTTCCCCCTCATGACGCTTCATTCTCTTTCGAGATCTGAATCTACATTCAACCTGCTGTGAAGCTGCTTGTTGACAATGTCTTCATAAAAAACACTTTGCAAATTGAACCGGATTGAATAAAAATTCATCCTCACGCTTATAGTTTCTCTATAGTCAGTAGTGACTGCTGATAAATCACTGAACATTTACATATCGGTAATAATCAAGTGTAGACAATATATTATGATGGCACATTTGGCATCTTAGGAATGAACATTTAAAGTGGGATGAGAGAGAGAGAGAGAGAGAGAGAGAGAAATGATGTATCTGATGAAAGAGAGTAAAAAAACAGAGAGACAAAGAGAGAGAGACAGAGAGGAAATAAGGAAGGAAGGAAGGAAGGAAGGAAGGAAGGAAGGATGCATTGTCATCTCCTCTTCTCCCCTCCACTGCTTCGCTCGTACGGAGAGTTGATCCTGCCCTATGCCTCGCGAGTGACACTCCAATTCAATCTTCTCTGTGGAGCGCTGAGGCTGGCCTATCTGAGGATTGCAGGGTGAGAGAGGAACGAATGGAGGCAGCCGATAGCAGGCCCTTCAAAAAATTCCCCCTCCTCATGGCCTCCGGAGCCCCTACAATGGAGTGCACTTCTGTCAACAAAGACTAGGACGAGAGAAGCCACATATCTGCTCTATGGAACAGATTAACTGTAGTAAATCCGTTTAGCCTCTCTATCTATCCTCTCTTTCCTCCTCCTCCTCCTCCTCTCTCTTTCTCTCTTAGTGCATATATTTTTTTTCCTTAATTTTTTTCTTTTCTTTTACAGGATACTGTTCTCCGAACCTGATCTAGAACCAGAGATACATATTAATAACACGCCAGTTTTATGACGTACAGTATTCTTCAAAGCGCGGACAATAAGGAAAGACCGGATTACAGCAGGAAATGCTCCAGAAGCCAAAGCTTCTACTTCTCAGTGGCAGTGATCCATTGCAAACACAGTTTAATATATAGCGCACATCCGATAGCTCGTGCAGTGTGTGGGTTAAAGCCGTGCTGGTATTTCTCCATTACTTCCCAGAGAGGATAGAGGAGGGAAGGAGGGGTGCGAAAGGGAGAGGAAAATCAGAACTGACTTGCATGTCACCAACACAAGGTGGAATAGCTCTGCAAACAGTTCAATACCTCTGCCACTATCCAAACAAGCCGTTCCGGTCATTAATTTTAAAAAGTTGGGTGAATCTGCCTTGAACAGTAAATATTTAACCAGCGCTCTGCATCGGCTGGCCCTCATAAGCCCAGTTCTAAACAGTGCAAGCGTGTACACACACACGCACACACACACACACACACACATACATGCATATATAGAATGAAAACTAATTACCAGCAGCAGAGCCACTTGTCTGCCAGCATAAGAAACAGAAGGTCAAGAGAGTCAGTAAGCCAGTGTCAAACAGTCATGCTACTGAATGATACAAATTAGCCGCTTTCTCTTCAACCTCAGATCACACGTGATGTACAATACTTGTACAATACACACATTAGCATAATAGTATCATTAAGTGTCATTATTATGATCCTTGATCTGTATAGTGCTTTTAATAATAGATATTTTCTAAAATAAGAAAAAGCAGCTTTACAGAAAGATATAGAGTAAATTTTCAATTTCTATGTTTCCCTAATGAACAAGCCAGAGACAACGGTGACAAGGAAAAACTCCCTGAGATGATATGTGGTGTGATGTGTGTGTGTGATGTGTGTGTTTATGTGTGTGTGTGTGTGTGTACAGGTGTTCTCATGCATTAAGCACAATATGTAATATAAAATAATATACAAATAAAACTAAAATAAAAAGCCGTTACAGGAAATATTTAATGACTGCTTTGATTATTTTCATACAGCTTGTCATATTACAGAGAAAGCAAGTGTAAACGTCTTTGTCCTAATGACCTCATCATGAAATCTTAACTCAATGACACTAGACACTCCTTCGGAGCGTCCATGATACGAGTCCATGTCTAAGTTGTTCATATAAAAAAGATGATTTTTTTTCGTGACCATTCAGCAGCATATATATTTTCTTTACATATAGATAAAAATCTAAATAATGACACTTCACATCATCGTTTTATACCTGAATACCGTTGCCAAGTCATGCCAAAAAATCCTCATAACAGTCAATCCGTTAGCTGTCTTAAGACTTACCAGTTATACTTATTACTCAGACCTGAGAAAGTGTACTGTGAAAGTAAGCGAAAGATGAGAGGTGGTCTGGGGATAGAAGGATTGATAGGTAGACCAGAGAAGAGAAAAAGAGAGAGAAAAATGCAGCTGGGAAAAAGAGAGGCTCGAGTCTCCAGTGATTAGCACTGTGGAGTGGAGCTGCAGAGAAATAAGAGGTTGAAAATTGTATCCACACGTCCATAAGTGCTGAAAAAAGACAGCCAAGGAATATCAAGTAATATTTTTTAGAGAACAATTAATATCAAAACACTGACTTGATATACCGAACATAATGATTTCAGGCCTTCATCACATTATTTATTCAAGCTCAGGTTGCTGCTGTTAACTTTTTAAAACAAGCCAGGCATAACTTGTTGTCAGTGTGAAAATATCAAAAAATAAAATATGTCGCAAAATGGTGTGATTGCCAAACAGAGATAAATCACCTGCTATTAACATAGAGCAGATAAGTCACCTCACTTCATTAAAGTAAAGCTGATGAAATTGAAGAAGGCTCTGTGGATACACCAGACACGTCGGAGGAACCAGCGGAGTTGTTTTCCTTTTCTCTCTGTTCCTATTTTAAAGCTGCTGAAATGTTAGGGCTCGATCATATAGAACACCTGGTCTTCATTTGTACTGTAGGAAATACCTCTCATCCTACACACACTTCCCTGAGCCAGAAATAACCAGGAGCAGATCGCCATATGATAGGGGGTGTGTTTCTGATTATACTGGCTGCTGTGGTCATTCACACGAGAGGAATCCTCGATCAAATAATCACTCCAGATTGACACCATAAACCAAATTTCATTTGTCAGGGTCAAACACTAAAACAGCGAACACATCAGCTGCAGTGAGGAGAAGAAAATAGAGGAAAAAGAGAAAGCTGAGGAGGAAAAAAAGAGAAAGGTACATCTGAAATCATTCATCAGCTGCTCACGGTCATGACGCTAACAGGGAGGACAAACACACACACACACACACACACACACACACTGATCATGTGTACTCCAGTAATGCTGTGTGCTATGTGGGACTGTCCTGAGGCTGGCGAAAGAGAGAAAAAGGCGTGCTGGTTCTTGGCAGAAGAGTTGAACATCTGCATTTGGGTGTAGCAAGGGGAATACTATGTTCTACAGAGAACCGGCCTCTCGAGCTCCCGCTAGAACACATTTGGAGGTCGGGGTGTGTGGAATAGGCAAAGCAGAGGATTATCAAAGAGAAAGAAGTCAAATGAAAGCAAGGGAAACCATCCAAACATGCTAATGGGCAAAGGAGTCACAAGCTGAGATGCTCTACCGGACAATACAAAAAAGATGAACACTGTTGGACGGGCTTTGAGAAATAAACACTAACATTTTTTACTAGGATCTTTATTTAAAAACAGCAGACACGGCACAGAGTATTATGATTTATTGGTGCTGCCTAGGTTAAACCAGGTCCGGTTAGTTTGTATTTAGATTTAAATGTAGTTAAGCGAGTGTAGCATGTTACAACAACGTCACTTCATCAGTAGCACTTAACATTTTCATCAGAATATAATGAATTGTTGCCATATCCTAGCAGTCTGACTGCGTCGTTGTATACACATGGACCAATAAAAGAAGTCCCTCATGATTAATTGTCGACTAGCACCTGGGTCTGACTCCATGTTCATATCCAATCTAATAAAATCCTGATAGATTATACGAAAGCCCAGACCCACATTAATTCACATTAAATATTCTCTTTAGCTAAAAAATGCATCATGTCCCTCCAGACACATGCTTTCCATTCTACATTCTCCTTAAATCACTTACACAATATACATTATGTTTGGTCCATACACAAAACAGTATAAAACAATTTTCTTCAAATGTTCTTTGGTTTCTAGCTTCTAAAAGTAGTTTACATGGAACCTTATCCAAAAGAGAAATCCTCTACTGGTAGAGTTCTACAACATGATGGAATTTCTACATAGAAGGTTATTTGCTTTATACACCAGAGGGATAAACAAAAAAAAAAAAAATCTTTATAGTGCCAACAGGAAATTGTAAGCGTATACTAAGCAGGCCATGAAGACTGAACTCGGCACATAGACAACAAAATAACATTGTTTACTACAGGAAGCTTGAAAGACCCCTGTGTTCATAGAGCCTTCCCCGTACTCTACAAAACGGTACCTGGGGGGTTCTTTGCATAGTAAAGCGTCGTTTTCTTCCTAAAGAGGTTCTACTTGGAACTTTCTTTGATAGTAGAACTGTAAGTGTACCATCCCACATCCTATATCAATTCTTTGGGTCTGACAGTTTTACCTAAAAGAACTTTATATCCAAAAACAAGACATCGTAGGTAATTCTTTTGAATGACAGGTTTATCTAAAGCAACTTACAGCAAGGTTCTAGATTTACATCTACTCAGTAGGATGGAGTTTTATTTAAAACAACTTGCACTACAGCTCCACATCTACTGTTTTGGCTTATTTTATTTTATTTATTTTTATTTTAATTTGGTCAACATTTATCCAAAGCAACTTACAGTAAAGCATTATTTACTCATTTACATAAGCAACTTTACTCATTTGGCTAAAAGTTCTATTATTTACAGTAAGGTTCTAGATTTATTTTTTATTCCTTTGGAATTCGTAGGTTTATCTAAGAAATCGTACAGTAGCATTCTGTAGTTGCAAGCAATTTCCTGTAGGGTTTTACATTTTCATTTGCGTATGTGAGTAATATATCGATCCAAATCAACTCATAGTAGTATTTTGGATTATTCAAAACAACTTTTGTTTTATTTAAATATATATTTTTTTTAAATTTATTTATTTATTTATTTATTTATTTATTTATTTATTTATTTATTTATTCATTCATTCATTCATTCATTCATTCATTCATTCATTCATTCATTCCACACATTCATCCAAAGCAATGTACTCTTTAGGGGTCTACATTTACTCCTTTGGCTGAAACCTTTATCCCAGGCAACTTACAGTAGTGTTCCAGATTTACTGATTTGGCCCAAAAAATTTTTTTTATCCAGAGCAACTTACAGTTGAAATCAACATAGTGGAGAAGATGACAGTTTAGGGCCTTTCTCAGAGACTTAACAGTAGAAGCTTGGCATTGCTTCTGTTCAGTAGCCCAAAGTCTTACCCACTAAGCCAACACTGCTCCTACATAGAACCTTTAAGAGTTTCCCTAGAGATACAAACCAAAGAACTCTTGTGTGCTAGATGGAACTTGTCTAACATTTGTCTAAACTGATAGCAATAAAAGTTCTTATTTGCCCACAGCTGACACCCACACTGCAGAGACACAACCACTAACATGGCCAAAAGTTAATTATGAATGATGAAATATCACACTCCCACTTGGTGCACAGTTATATCGCTGGCTTTCTGTCAGTCATAGAAACCTCCACTAGGTCTTATACATAAGTCCGGGTTTCAATGCATGTTAGGTTTCCTTATCAAAGAGGGCAAAGTGGAACAAACTTTCCGGAATGCATAAACATCATCATATATCTCAAAGTCGAGGTGAAAAGAAAAAAAAAAAAAGAATCAATCAATAAATCAATGAAAAATAACTTGTCTTTCTCGGGCACATCATTTTAAAATATTGTGGAATGTGATTATGGCCATGCCTGGATTTGCTAATTATGTGAGGGAATACAGAGATCCTTGAGCTGTCTGTCAGAACACAACCCCAGGTGATGAGGAAATGAATGTTTGGCTTGGACCATTGCAAGGAAATGATATCATACATAGCTTTGACAAAATGAGAGATAGGGAGAGTGGGAGAGGGGAGAGAGAAAGAGAGAGAGAGAGGGCCCTGCAGTTTTTCAGAATGAAAGCATGTGCTCATGCAGCCCTTCACCATCGTAATGACCCGAGAACGAGGGAGAATGGAGGAGGTGTACAGTGAGAACATGGCCTCCCTTTCAACCCTCATGGCATTTTTATTATGCAGGTGGCTTTCCAGACCCTGGAAACTGGTTTCAGTTAGAAGGGTCACCTTTTGCCTCTACACAAAGTGCCCTATAGGAGAATAAAAATAGGAAGAAAAACAAAATATTTCAGAGAGACGTGTATTTTGCAGCCGGTTCAATTTTTTATACAAACAAAGAAAAGTATTCAAATCGGTGCATGAATACACAGTCTTCTCAACGGGAAATGAAATGAACAAATCTAATGTAGCTTAAACTGAAACAGTGGTGGCGAAACAAAAAATCCCAGTCAAGCTGGAACGTCTTGACAGGTTTATGATGAATAAAGCTGACTGGGAATGGAATATCTAGAGTTTATTTCTTGAAAGCTTGATACTGTCTTGATATTTGCTATTGGCAGTTTGACTTCCATGATAATTAGATAGATTTAACACACACACACACACACACACACAATATTTTGCAAATGTAAATACATCCTGAGAAGTATTTCAGTAGAGATGTACTAGCTGAGACTATGAAAAGACTTGAATCAACATTTGTTTGGCCTTAAAGTTGTACAATTTTATTATAAAATAACATGAAAGTTATTCTATCTCTTCGAATTCAGAACAATATCTAATTCAGCATAAACCCTGCACTATTACGTATAGTGACAGCTGCTTCTGCCTTCACACTGAATAAACAGACGTACAACAAACCCTAACGAAACTCGATAAGTGTGGAATTTATTATTGATGCATAAATTAGTATAATAGCATAACATTAAAGCAACACATTTGTGTACTCTGTCAACTATAATTTCATAATAAAAATAGAAGTGACTTCAAACTTGCAAAATTAGTTACAAGGAAATAAAAAGAGAGGAAAGAAGCAATAATTGTCAAGAGATATAATTTAAATGTAGAGCTAAAGACAAGACAAAAATATATATTCAGTGTCGGGCTGGATATTGTTTAAAAACACAGTGGATTTATTAAAAATGAAATGAAAAAATAACAGAAAAGGTGTTTAGTTAATGCCAGGAGCATATCTAAGACATATTTAGCTTCCTCAATGTTCAGTGCAAGGTAGAAGCGTTGTTTTATCCCTTCAGTAACCATACCAATTATCTGCAAAGCCTCTCTCTCTCTCTCTCTCTATCTTTTTTTCATATTTAATGCATCCCCTGTCTCTCTCACCATCTGCCCTCCCCCCTTTAACATTCTGGAATTTTCATGAGATAGGACAAAAATGGGCATTTCCCTTATTACCATCTCACGGTGGAAATCAAATATGCAAGGAAAGTAGTGTATATACTAATTAGTGGGGAATTCATAATTACCGTGCTCATTGATGGAGATACATTTGAATACGTTCAGCTCCTTTGGGAGCCACGCAGCCTGTCCAGAATAGTGAGAGAGAGAGAGAGAGCGAGAGAAGTGAAAGAAAGAAAAAAAAAATGCCCTCAGCCCCCTCTTTCTTCTTGAAATTAGGGATCTGTAGCATGCCGTAGCTCTGCCAGACGCTAGATCCAAAGTACCCGCAATTTCTTTAAATATAATTAATCAAGTGAAGCATGTAACCTAATGAACGCATTTGATAACAGCCGCTATTCAAACATGAAGCAGGAGCTGAGGCTTCGGTATTCGGTTATGGAGGAAGCGGAGAAATTGTCTTGCCTCGTGTCTTCTCGCATGTCAACAGTGTACATGACTGTCAAGGGGAGAAGGGGAGAGTGGTGACAGGGAAGCCGTCCGTTTTAATTGGAGTAGATTAATAACAATTAGAGGTAGTGAGCTGCCAGGCAGAGCTGGGGGACGAGGAGAACATGATCGCATGGCACCAGAAGCCTGCTATCGCTGTGAGCCTTGCTGTATTCCTCAAAGAGGGGAACGTGAGTATCAGTCCAGAGCATCAGATGAAGTGCCAGGGGGGAGGCTGAGACACTACATGAGTGAGGATCACTGCTGGACTAATAACAGCGCATCACACCACACATGCTTCTCAAACAGGCCTAAGAAAGGCAATTCAGGTTTATTTGAAAAGTTCATTCATTCATGAAATCAGAGGAAACTTCCGAGTGTCAAATATTGCAGAAGATCATGATTAAATATTATCTAAATCTAAACTGGAATTTATTTAAAACTGCTTTGATACAACAGGCCTTGTTTTTCAAAAAAAAAGAAATGATCAATTTACTCATACGAAGAATTTACACAGGAACTGGTGTAATCATGAAAATCCACCTAGCTGGGTTTCCAGTCTACTTAAGAAAATTGACTCACTAATGTCAACCTCAATTGATTAGCTTCAAATCATATAACTGTTATGAGTTACTACATATTTCTAAATTGATTAATGCTGCCATATTTATAAATTTCATTTGCACACACAAAACTAAGATGAATAAGTCTAGAGATTGAGTTCAGACTAAAGAAATGTCTCTCTAGAAAGTGTAAAAGTGTCTGTGTTCGAATCTGTAGAAGCAGATATACGCTGCAGTGGTTGAGCTGCATTATTGGAAATTTTAGCTCATGCTGCATTTAGGTGTTTTTTTTTGCATTTAAGGCATCATTTCGTAGCTTTCAGCTCTCTGTTTGCTTTATCTTTTGTGTGGATTAAAATCTGTCATTAAATACAGATCAAATACACTTCCTAATTTACAGCAGGTTGGTATTCATCACCATACATAAGTAAATGTTAAAAAAAAATGTATGTTAACTAATCAAGAATGATTGGTTTAGCTTGGCCTACCATCAGATTTACAAACACAACATTAATAGATTGTTAAAAGGTTAATAAAAAAAAAAAAAACGAAGCTGAATAAATAAACCATTGAATTGATTTGATTTCTCCGTAATGAATTATAGTGTATATGATGTCTGTCCTACATTATTTACTGTGCCTTCTAATGTACCATATTTCACATTGCGCTCTAAGATACTGGATGTGCTAAAAGATTGGAGGTTGTGTCTCGGCTGGTCCCCTCAGCGTGATGTTCTGTGCAGTGTTTATGTCCAGTTAGGGGATAATCTGCTTTGGCACAGGATATTGAGCTGCAGCCCAAAATGTAAAATGTTGATGTCCATGGCCAAGCTGTAGGCAGTGGGGAACTGGAAGACACACTTTATTACATTCTAAAGACTGCTGCTTTTAGAGACATGTTGATTTACTTTGCAAATAGGAATTTCACAAAGCAACACAATATACTCTATAAATATAATGCAGTGATATATGTGTATGGTAACAGAAATAAACCAAAAAGTGGATTTTGTCATAAAGGCTTTTATAACAAATTGGAACATATTGGTTGTGCTGAAGCGTGAGATTATCAAATAAGGAAGAGAATTAGGAGTAGTAGGAGTAATACAGGTCTTATTTATTTATTTATTTATTTATTTATTTATTTATTTATTTATTTATTTATTTATTTATTTATTTATTTATGTTTTGCCATTGTTAATCTCACAAAATGAAACTTTGAAACAGTGATAATTGTATTTTAGTGCAGATCTATCTATCTATCTATCTATCTATCTATCTATCTATCTATCTATCTATCTATCTATCTATCTATCTATCTATCTATCTATCTATCTATCATCCATCCATCCATCCTTTCTAAATTTCTCATCCATCTATTTTCGGTAGCTTAACCTACACAGTGTCACAGGTATCCTGGAGCCTATCCCACTTGCAGGTATCCTGGAGTCACAGGTATCCTGGAGCCTATCCCACTTGCAGGTATCCTGGAGTCACAGGTATCCTGGAGCCTATCCCACTTGCAGAAGGCAAAGGGACACTCTGGACAGGGTGCCAAAGACACAATCACAAGTGTGATTTTCCAGAAAACCTACAAAGCATGCCTTTGGACTTGGGAGGAAACCAGAGTACCCAGAGGAAACCCCAAAATCATGGGGAACATATTCAAACTCCTCACATACTGGGTGATGGTAGGAATCAAACCACTGACCCCAGATGTGCAAGGAATATATACTTAACACTAAGTCAACACTTTTTTTTTCAGTTTATTTATTAGTAAAAATATAAGATTAAAGTATTAGATTAAATGGACCATCCACCATGCTGTAGTCTATAGTAGGATCCATGGGGTTATAGAGAATCAGTCCACATCTTCTGAATTAAGAATACAACCATACATACAATGTGCATTGATGCTGCTACTCTACTGTAAAAGCAACTTAATGTAATCAAACTGTAATAATTAAAAAGCACAGGAGTAACTCCATTTATTTCTCAGCAACTCAGACATTTATAATTGATCTGATTGACAGTGTCCAGTGGCTCTCTCCCTTTGTCTCTCTGTATGGAGTGCCTCAAGCCCAGCCCTGTGCTGCTAACCTGAACTCCACCTCAGTGTTAATGACGAGACGGGGAAGTTTGCCGTAATGAGGCCCCATGCAGAAGAATCTACCAGTTGGGATTCCGCACACAGCCATATGTGAGGCCAATGTTGCATGAATTAACATACGGCGGGTCAAGTTAACATATGTAGAGTGAGAAATGACTAATGACTTATCACACCAGTGTTATTTTTGGACCTTCCTGCATGCATGCAACCTTTGTGGAAAAAGGGAGGGAGGGAGAGCAAGGGTAAGGAAGCCTAAAACAAAGAGTTAAAGCAGTAGAGAGGTCGAGTTTCTAACTTCTCCACCTGTCTACTTCCTGTGATGAGGGAGAATGAGGTAGGAAGAGGAAGCATATGCCAGGGACAGCGTGACAGACAGGACAGTCAGAGCTGACTGTGGTGGCATCAGCATGGGGTGGAACTGCCCTGTCACCGCACACATGCCGACGGGGAGCGACGCCTGGCAGATGCTCCCTACTCCATCCAGAAGTCTGCCACGACTGCCCTCGGGTTCCAGAGGAGAGACAAGAGTGTATAAGTGTGTGTGTCTGTGTGTGTGTGTGTGTGTGTGTGTGTCTGGGGGAGGTGGAGAGGAGGGAACAGAGGGTTTCATTTGGCAGGGTGTTAAAAAAAATGGCCTGCTTTTTTTTGTTGGTTTTTTGTGATGGAGGAGGCAGGTATTAGCTCGGAGACCTCGGTGGTCCCCGCTAGCCATTAGTTTCCTCTCCAGCTGCAGTAAGATCCGCACTGTGAATCTGCCACACTCCCTCATTCATCAGCCTCCCCATCCGCACCAGCACACAAATTCCAATAACAACACACTCACACACACACACACACATACACAGTCCTTTCTGATTCGTAACTTCAGTAGCAGTACTGCAAGCCATCCAGACACAGCTATCAGGAAAGTCAGGCAGAGAGAGAGAGAGAGAGAGAGAGAGAATGAAGAAGAGAAAGAAAAACATAGGAGCTCCTCTATGTGTGTGTGTATGGGTCCATGGTCCATGTGTGTCTGTTTGTACATGGAGGTGATGAAACATGTTATATATGACCCCGGTTCCAGCACACTGAACCACACGATTGTTTCATGGTTTGAGCGCAGCAACTCCAGTCAGTGTGTGTGTGTGTTTGTGTGTGTGTGTGTGTGTGTGAGAGAGAGACTTCCTGCCACCCACCCGTCTAATCAGGAAGTGTTTAAATATTGGCAGGAGAGTTGTGGAATGGCCAGTGGAAACTCAGAGGCCAGGGTCAATGTGAAAGGTCACTTGCAGAGACTCGGTGTGTCTGAGGCCTCGCTCCCAGCCCCTTACTGCGTTCTCTCACCATGCTTTGTTGTTTCGAACAGAAAGAAAACTTCCAAGCAGTTCCTGCCCTGCACATTTAACACATTGAAAGGTCACTTGCATGAGATTGTCTGGTCCAAAAAAAACTCTTGAGATTGCTTCAGGTTTTTTTTTTAGGCACTGATTTTCCCACACTGTACGTTTACAGTAATTATTACAGTGCCTCTATTATAGCTTTCTACTTTAGTTTTCTGTATGGTGGAAAAAAACCCCCAAAAAACTTAGCACTCTTTTTACCGTCATAAGATTAAAGTATGGATCATAACAAAATTACTCTGATACTTATTCTTAATGTTTAGTTTGTTTTGATTTGGTTTCACACTGTGCATAATTAAAGAACGCAACACTGCATTGTCAGCAGGGGGCTGAGGCTTGAATATGTACTTGTAAAAATCTTTACTGGTCAGTAAAAGGAAAAAAATAAACCCTTGGGTTGAGTGTGTAGAAATCATAATAATCACCTGAGCAGAAAGAGACACACAGAGTAGATAGATTTTGTTTCATAAAAATAATTGCTTTAATACTTTTTTTGTTCATTAGTCCAACTATCCAAATATAATATTACTAAAAAAAAAAAAAAGAACCATGAGCCTCATAGTACTCAGCATGTTTGATTCACTTTCATACATTTTGGTTGATTGAGATTCAAATTCACTTTCTCACTGTAATCGAGCTCTCCCCTGCCTAAATGAAGCACACCGAATGCAATAAATGCATCATGGTTTCATTCAAACTGATTACACCCAGCATATGTGAAAGCACCCATAGAGGAAAGCAACTTATTCACCCTTAAACTCATGAAGGCCCTTAATTTTGATGTTATGTTTGGTTTCACCATGTTAAATTAGCATTCCTCTGTCATATTGCACTTTATGCTAGTTCAATTAAGTATTTCTCTGTTCATATGTGTGGAAAAAGAGAAGATATATGCATCAAAAAGGGGAAAAAAATTGTAGCAGTTGAGCAGACTTCTTTAAATTGGACTGGAAATTAGTGGCAAAAATGTTGGCCAGTTTGGAGAGAGCTGCTCTGCTAGTTGGGGTAATTATCTCGCTAAAGTGCTTAAGTGACACATCTGGTCACACAGGTCAGTTTGTGTTAGACAGCTTTTTTTTTTTTTCCCTTTTCACATTACATTCGGGCACTCATTAGCCACCACAGAGCAAACAGAGATAAAGAGCATTGTTAACATATAGCAGCCTGCTGTTCAGATCTAGTGCGGACAAATAAAAAAGAAAAAAAACTAGATGAAAGAAACACTGAAATGGTTCTATCATATTGATTCGAAGCTCTGATTTGTTGTTTCCCTTTCCTTTCTTTCTGGAAGAGAGAGAGAAAAAAGAAAACTTTGACAAGCTACTGAAATATATCACAGCGCTGAAATATAGAGGTAACATCTTTTATAGACTTCTTGTTGTCATCAATCTCAGCGCCAGGAGTGAATTATCAGAACTACAAAAAAGATCTATGTTTTCTGAGTTCCAATAACCGCCCAAGTCCGGGACACACACACATATATATATATATATATATATATATATATATATATATATATATATATATATATATATATATATATTTATATATATATATATATAAATTTATATATATATTTTTTCTCATAAGCTCGGCCTGCCAACTGTGAGTGATAAGCATCATTATTGTTTTGCGAGATTGTAGTTTATGCCCCATCACCAAGCTCTTGGCACGTATGCTTTCAAATGGATGATCAGATCAATTTCTGCCAGACATGTAAGCACACATATGGAATATAATGAGGGGGAAATGATGGGCTAGAATGTTATTCATCCTGCATCTGTGTACAGCGTAGTGAAATGAGAGACCTTGTGATGGCATCTACTATATATTAATGTTGTGGGATGTGAAAGCTTTCTGAAAGTGGACAGGATTATAAAATAAAAAAAAGGGAAAAAAAATAAAATAAAAACAATCTATAATAATAATAATAATACACTATACATAATACTATAGATAGATATACTATAATTATAGCAAATATTCTATATTACAGAAAACATACAATTGAATAATAAATAAATAAATAAATAAATAAATAAATAAATAAATAAATAAATAAATAAATCCATCCATCCATCCATCCATCCATCCATCCATCCTCTCTGTGCACTCATTCTGATCGAGAGGTGAAGTGTATTTTATTTTCTGTTGGAGCCCGACTCGCGTGTTTGCGAGTGTCTGAGCTGCAATTATGGCAGTAATAAATGCATAACCCGCCAGTTCTCAGCTCTGACCTCCGTGAGGGAAAGCGCCTCCCCACCGTCCGTGTGGCTCGAGGGGCGAGATTTCTATTCCCACCCCTGACCCCCCCACCTCTCCAAACTGCCCCTCTCTTTCACCCTCCTGGCTCTGAAGAGCTTGTCTAGCCTCCCCACCCCAACTCAGAGCTCATTAGCCCCGGTGCCTCTGAACGGCCGCTGGCATACATTGCTGGCTTTATCTCAGACATGAGCATTGTCTTTTATTTCTAATTAGACTGGTTCATCAGTGTGCTCACTGGAATGCTTATGCACAGGAGGCTGAGGCTCTTAAACTCACCATGGCTGCTCTTTGTCTGACTTTGCTTAGGCTTTGAGGTTGAGTTTTATAACTATTTGTTTTTTGTGTCTGGGTCACTTCATGTAGAGGTGCAACAGAATTCGGTGACTAGGTTTATGCACTGTAGGATTGCATACTAATTGTACTACATGCACAGCTGTACACTACACATACATATCCAATACAAATATAAAATTATTCATGTAGCCAAGCACACACACATTATTCAGTCATATGTATGTAACGGAGAATGTATGCATCAGGTCTAAATATATACAAACAATAAATAAATAAATAAATAAATGTACAATTTATTATATGTAATTAATTAAGCATTTTGCTTCTATTAATAAAATCCATAATCACCAGTTTTCTTAAACAATATTTTAACACACATATATATATATATATATATATATATATATATATATATATATATATATATATATATATATATATATATAGGGTATAAAGGTGGAATTGTCCTATTATCCTAAAAATTTATTAGATTATAAGTTCAAGTACTATATACAATAATATGGTATCATCTTTTGTCTGTGTTTAATGTTTACAGTTTGTAATTTTTTGTACTAATACTAATTAACAGTTAAGAGTAATATGGCAGAATTTTAACTGAACCAGAAAAGCTGTATAAATGCAAACCTTAATCCCCAGCTTAATCTTAATTCATCTTAATTCATACATTTTAATGTGTGTGATGGATTGTAGTGTCAGTTTCTAAATATGGGGTCATGCTATTCAAGCCTCATCAACAACTGTCATACTATTTGTATAGTTCATGATTTTGTATAAAGTATTAATATCAGTATACCTGTTAACTCTATTGTAACTTCAATTTAATCCCAAGTTCTAAAAATCTCAATCTATATGGAAGGCAAGGAGAAGCTACTCATATTCATATGTGAATTAAGCACATTATTGGATTTTCCTGACTTACCATTCAGATTTTATTTGCTGTCAATTGTAATAAGACATACAGAAGAGATGATGATAAGCGTTGAAATATATCTAATAGAAGTCTAGTACACTATGTGACCAACACCTGACCATGTGTTGTTCTTCCCCAAATTGTTGGAAGCACTCAATTGTATAGAATCTCTTTGTATGCTGTAAATTTACAATTTCCCTTCACAAACCTGTTCCAGCATGACAATGCCTCTGTGCACAAAGCGAGCTCCATGAAGACATGGCTTACCAAGGTTGGTATGGAAGAACTCAAGGGACCTACACAGAGCCCTGACCTCAACTCCACTGAACACATTAGAATGAATTGGAATGAGGATTTCACCCCAGGCCCCCTCGCTTAACATCCGTGCCTGACCTCACTTGTGGCTGAATGAGCAAATCCCCACAGAAATGCTCCAAAATCTAGTGTAAAGCCTTCACAGAAGAGTGGAGGTTAATATAACAGCAAAGAGGGACTAAATCAGAGATGCAATGGTCATGTGTCCACAAACTCTTGGCCATGTAGTGTACATTGCCAAAAGTATTTCTGAATGAATAGTCAATGTAATGATCACATTAGGACTGCAAATTTGGTTTCATTGAAAAACATGGATTCCACCCTGGCTACTTAACAGCATATTTTAAGTACTAAATGATTTACACAAATATTTACAAAATTAATGAACCCATGAAAATCTTGAAGTTTTGAAATTATGCTTAATTATTTACACCATTTTTGTAACTGTGCACCTTCGAATCTGCATTCATTTTTCGGCGAGGTTCCGTAATGTGTTTGTATGTTTAGCTTAGTACTGTGCTTGTGTGTAAAAAAAAATAAAAAAATAAAAGAGGCTCAGATTGCAGTCTTCTGGGACACTGGAGTTTAGTATAAGTGGGTCTGAAATGATGCTTTTGCTCTTTACTACATTTGTTTTAAGCATCAGAAAGTTCTTCAGTCAGATACACACTTTATAAAGCTGAACAACTCTACAGCACTACTGCAGTGTTTAGAGGGTTATTAATAAACCAACATAAAACAAGTACTTGTCCTACATAATTCATGTTTAAATCACAGGGAATCATCTACTGCAGCTAGGAAGCTAAACTGCAAGCATGATGCACACCTGTACATATATAGACCCTGCCATCACGTGATATTAAGCTGTACATCATTGAAAAAGTGACAATGAGCCTCAGGTCATTCAGGCTTCAATCGGCCGGTCAAATGGAGATAAGATAAACAAATAAATCAGAGCCTGGTTCCATGAAGCTGTGATGTGGAATCAGTGAGGCGTCTGTCAGCGGAGCGGAGTAAAGCAGAGGAATGAAGTGGTGTTTCTCTGATAGTGATGCCTAAGGCATCCACACCTGATGAATGCCAAACAACTAGATAAAAACAACACCTAATGGCACTATAGCCATTGTGCTTTTAGACTACAAACTGGCAGTCTATTCTGAGGCTGATTGGATTGATTCCAGACATATAAATGACTTTTAAAGCAAATGAAATTTCCCAAATGTACATTTTGTTAATTATTCAAAGAATTAGAGGAAATCTGAATGTCCTATCCTACATGGTCTCACACATGCTGAATTTCCAGCTCTGGAAAGAAACTTCAACCTGAAAACTGAATCTAATCTAAAGGTGTCTTTTATTCATGTATGTAATTATTTATTCATAATACCAATACATTTTGAATCAACAGACACAGAAACTATACTTTAAACAAACAGACAGATGAATGAATGAATGAATGAATGAATGAATGAATAAATAAATAAATAAATACTGATTGCTAATGAATGAATGAATGAATGAATGAATAAATAAATAAATAAATAAATAAATAAATAAATAAATAAATACTGATTGCTTACGATAATTCTGTCACTGTCATTACCGAATCCCCTGAGAGCGAGTATGATAGAGTAATACAAGCCATGCCAAGTTATCTACAATCGATTGTTCAACTGTGTTTATAAGGGAAAAAAAAAGAAATAATAAATTATATGATTTACCTGGAATCCATGAACAACATGAAATATTAATAACCCCAATGAAGGGTCTCGAATTAGACTAATTCCTAAGAGGTTTGCGAGAGAAAAGGAACACCCATTAAAACAACATCATTAGGATACGGCAGAGCCCTAAGGAGAAACCGACACTGGATTGTTGATCATTTGCACTTTATTTAATGAACACAGATACAAATCTTCAATATTGGCAAAACATATTAACGAGGCAATTTTGCAGCCGAAACCTTGTGCTTTGTCAGATTTGAATAAAAGAGCTATGTTGTGTAAACAGAGTTTTTGACAAAAAGATTTTTGACACTGGTTTTGTTCTGAAAATGTACACGCTAATCATCATCCTATAGCTCAAATCCGACACCAAAGCTATACAATCTTTGTTAGTGTGTGAGTATTTTCAGGTCTCTTCCAGGTGTCATGTAGGCCTGGGCTGAACCCATTTACTAGACATGTATGACATGATGCAGGATATTGTGCATTAGACTTGAAACACGAACACAGGAACTCCATCAACTGTGCATTTAAATCTACAACATACACACTGCATGTGGTCTCCCAGAAAAAAAGAAAGTGTAAATAGTCATCTCTCACCCTACTCCTCAGTCTAATGGCCAGGCTTCCTTATGATTTGGCTGCACGCACTCCTCCACTTCTTTAATTCATTTCTCGCTGAAGTGTGCCTTTACTGGAATGATGTAAGAGCACAGCTCCAAATAGCCTTAAATATTCTTTAATCGACCATAGCTAACTCCAGCAGCGTAAATTTCTCATGAAGTGACATTTTAATGCTCTCTTTAAGGAGAAGCACCCTGAGTTGTGCAATCTTTTCCAAAACAGGTTCCAAAGAAAAACATCAGCGGGCCCATATTTTATCGGAATAACTTCCACCAACTGTAGCAGCAAAACCGCCTCTTTGCTTGAGAAAAAAGAAAGGAAGCAAAACTTTTGAAAAATACTTTTTTGAGTTACATAGATGAATTGCAGCCACATCAGTGAAATGTGAAGTGTATGTTTTCATTGGCTGCAGGACCTTACATTGTACAGTGTATGGATGTGAATCTAAAACAGATTTCCCAAGGTCTTCCAGATGAAATGTCAAAAGCATGAGCTCCCATTAACTTATTCACAGAGGAAACTTCTGCACTTTTATTTTTTTATTTTCATTTTTTTTAATTTTTTTTTTTTATTTCACCAAACAGGCCTCAGATCGTTAAGATTCACATATCCTGATGCAATGTCCTTCTCCCCACACTGGAACATGTCACGCTCTGAGCCTCCGGAATGAAGCTGTGAAATACATACAGTTATTTATTAGCAAGGCCAAAGTGAGCCGTGCCAGAACTACAGTAAACACCCTAGTCCACCTCGTCTCAGGCCTGTGGGGTGATAAATGGCATTAGGCCATAATGCAGCTGGTAACTTAACCCCTTTATTTCTTGTAAATTCAGTCAAGTGTGAAAGATAATAAGTGGCCGGAGGACGGTGGCTGTATCCATACGGAGGATAAAACCTTGAGGCTGGACAGCAATAAAGAAGGGCACAAATCAAACATAATAAAGCAGAGCAGCACGTAAACCTCAGGTTTATTGAAGAGACACAGCATTCAGGTTGCTGTAATCTGCCTTCTGAGCAGATAGAGATCAAATCTAGACAAGACTGAAAAGATATAAAATATAGCGCTACATAATATAGTTTTTCCGGACGAGCTGTTATTTTTCAGAGATATTTCTAAATCTGTACGTTTTGTGCTCTGGCATTGTATTATTTTTATTGTTATTTGAAAATATTATTAAGGAGCTGTGCAGAAAGTCTAAATTTCAGGCATTGATATAAACCTCAGATTAACACCAAACAAGCACTAGATTTGGTAAAATATCACAGTATAATCGATTCATTGAGCCATTATGGCTTAACTGTGCCATATATCCTTGGTATATCTAGGCACATTATAAGAAATGTGTAAATTATGTATCATAAAGGCCAATAGGTGCTTTTCTGACATCAACAGAAAGTAACCCTGATACCCTTTACACATCCATTACAGACGATGACTGATGTTTCCCATTCCCATTTAGAGCAGAAGGAGATATTAAATCAAACCAATCTCCTCCTAGTTGCTCTCGCATTGGCTCTGATTAAAGATCTCTCGATAAAGGGTAGGCAAATGTCAGCTGTGGAATAATTGAAAGAAAGCCGCAAGTTCAGCCGTGCTTAACACTTGAATATCACATTTCAGGGCTTTACTTAAATGTGTACTGACACTGAGTACTACAGAGCATTTAAATGTGTGTGTGTGTGTGTGTGTTATGAGGTTACATTGTCATGGAAATATTTCAATCTAGAAACACATAACACTAATAGCCGGGAATAAAATGCACTTAATTCACAATAATGATCTGTAATGTGTGTCCTTAAACTTACTGTCACTCTTGCAGTTAATCTAATCACATGGCATGTTTAGTGCAATTTGATGTCTTGCAAATTTATACCTCTAAAAACCTAGGGGAGAAAAAAAAAAAATCAGAACATTCGATTTATATGATGGCACCGTGGAAGGGATAATCACTGATAAGAAAGAACTAAACCACTCCGGGCTCCATTCTTACAGGAAAACAATCAGCGATAAAGTGTTGTCTCGACACACACACACACACACACACAAAGTTACAGTTCTCACACACACTGTAAAACACACCTACTATTCAACTACTATTCAATAAATCTGTTCAAGTTAGGTTGTTGCACTCAATTTGTTTGGGTAGATTTCACGCAATGTATTTTTTAAAAGTTATTTCATTATTATTATTATTATTATTATTATTATTATTATTATTATTATTATTATTATTATTATTATTATTATTATTATTATTATTATTATTATTATTATGTGTGTGTGTGTCTGTGTATGTGTTGCAATTATTACTCTTAAAGAATAGATAGCTAACAGGTGTTTACAATACAAATCATATTTTCTTATTTTTTATCTTGTTTGCACTAAAAACAATACAGACTGTATACTGGTCAGTGCTATTTTAGGTATCTGGCTTGTAGTGTGCTATATTGTCTGTTTGAACTGTCTCTTGTCTTATTCTCGCTCACTTTTACTTAGTTCTGTGTTGTCTCAAGTGTCTTTAAAGCTCTGTGTCTTTATGTAGCACCAGGGTCCTAGAGGAACGTTTCATTTCACTATGTACAGCATCAGCTATATACAGTATGGTCAAAATGACAGTAAATGCTGTTTGATTTCACTTCACTGATATGGTGTGGGTGAAATTTCCCCAAGATTATATAGCTCACTTGCTGACTAATGATAAATATATATCATTTGCATCTGTTTTATTTTAGACAGTGCAGACGTTCATTGTTTTTCTATAACAACAGCATCTTGAGGTGCTTTTTTGCTCTTGTAACTTCTAAATTTAAATAAATAAATAAATAAATAAATTATATATATATATATATATATATATATATATATATATATATATATATATATATATATATATATATTAATGTTAAGTAAAATGGTTTTATTATGACTTATAGCTATAAATATAATTGCCTCACCTTTAACTTTTACTTTTCTATTTTTTTGAAGTTATAATAATAATAATAATAATAATTATTATTATTATTATTATTATTATTATTATTATTATTATTATTATTATTATTATTATTATCAATTAAAATAATATATGCTTGTCATTTTAAAGAGAAAATGTAAACAGGAAACCCCTCCATCCTTATGACACTGTGTCTGAAATTGTAAAGTTTGCCTACTTTAAACTTTACATCTGACAGTAACAAAGTGCCTAAAGCTGAGACTTCTCCCAAAGGTGCTAAATGATCATCCCTTCACAGAAAATGTCACCATGTCAATAACTACACACTTTTAAAATCTGTGCAGTCCGTTACTATAAAAATGAAAGTGTGCACTAATGAGTGCATTAATATAATCCAATATAATATAATATCTTGCTACCGGAACTATTGCCAAAGCCTCTGTTAAAGAAAATCAATCTACACCTTCTGACCAATCAGAATTGAGCATTGAATACACCGAAGAAGTTATAGCAGAAGGTGAAAGGCAACTTCAGAATATAATTGATATAAGCAATAGGTTACTGATGACAAATCAATCCCTGATTCCATGGAATAAATCATGAAAGTGCTGAAGGGCACTGTGACCAGATCACTTTTTAACCTCAATCATTCGGACAGAAATACCGGCGCTCATCTCCCACACTGGGAATAGGAGACAGTAGTAAGTCAGACTCAGCTCGAGTCCCTAGGTAGCTGCGCTGAGAGAGAACACCTGATCAATAGCCTTACCCATTTTTTTTTTTTTCTGGTGAAAAAGAAAAAAAAAAAAAAAGGCAGCAGAGTCGAGGCAGGAGCTATATGACCGAGCTTCTCCACTGATGTTCCTGCACATAAAATGTGTTTGAATTCTCACAATTATGACACAGCTGTGAAGTGAGCCACGTGCGTCTGTAGTCTCGTCTTTGAGAGGCAAACCTGCTGTATTTAAGTGAGGACACCATGAAGGTGGAGTACACTAATGCCTGCTCTCCAGAGAGCTTCATCTTTCCACTCTACCTTTACCTTTCCTAACAAAGTCAGCTCCCAAACACAGACAGATGGAGAGAATCATCTGAACAAAAAAAAAAAAAAAAGTTTCTTATTGCTTTATTTTACAAGGTCGTTTAAATGTTAATCAAATCAATTTCATACATATTTCATCACGAAGCTCACCAAGTACTCATTAAACAGTACCTATACTAAACCCTACCACACTTTTCCTCTGCGAGACTAAACTCCATCTTTATTTCAGTAGAGAAATGCATATGGACTCACTATTCCTAAAACTCGGCATCTCTGCTTGTCCAGGACGCTGCTATTTACCAGGTTAATACAACATTAGTAGCACAGTGATAAATGTTGGCACCTCACAGCTCCAGCTCAGTCCTGAGCATGTGTTAATGTCTATGTGGTGTTTCCTTCTGTCTCCTAGAACATGCCAGTAGGTGGGTTGCTGCTAGGTGTGAATGAATATGGGAAGGTGTGTGTGTGCATGGTGCATTGTGATGGACTGTTATTCCAGTCAGAGTGTATTTCCACCTCACACCTAGTGTTCCCTGGATAGGCTCGGGATCCACTATAACCCTGGAATGTAAAAAAAAAAAACACTTCTAGGGTTTTCCATGGTACATTAGAGTTCTTTTCTTCCTAAAGGGGTTCTACTACTAACAATTTACAACAACAAAAAACACCTAAAGAAGAGGTTTATGGTTTCTCTTCTTCTTCTTCTTCTTCTTCTTCTTCGTCACATTTATTTCATATCCAAAGAATCTCTTTATTATTACTATAAGAGAACTAGTAGTAATTAATTCATTAATCTAATTAATTAATTAAAAACCTAATCTAGTCATTAAGATTGCCATTCCAAAGAACACATTAGACAAAAAGTAAATAAATAAATAAATAAATAAATAAATAAATAAATAAATAAAATAACCAACCAACATATAAAGCTCTTTAGTAACAGTAATAAATGTTTTATAAATGAATTATTATTTATTTTTTTTTATCTTTGAATGCACTTCATAAGTTTGCATAATTAGAGTTAACACATCGTCCGATAACGGCTTATGAATACTTAATCTGTACAAGATTCATCCTCCTCTTTCTCTTTGAATCTTCACAAAACTTCTTCTTTATCAGTTGGAAAGTATGTTTTTTATTCACTAATAAAATGATGAACATTTTACAAGGCAGGGTTATCTCTAAAAACAGTAAATATACACTCTAAAGGGAAAAAAAGAAAAAGAAAAAAAGTTGAAGCTCAGATCCATGAGGGACTTTTTCTCATCCCTCTGGAGGAACTCTACATTCATTTCACTATATGAAAACAACAAGTAAAAGCTCTATAGAAAGTTAAGATCCCTTAACTTATCTCTGTAGAGTGCACCCTTGAGAAAACTGTGAAAATTTCTTTTTCTAAGAAT